>NW_008752129.1:191772-312755 GCF_000715545.1 Opisthorchis viverrini
CCGTGGCCAAAGCAGTGCCACTTTGTCGCTGAACCCCGCAACTACAGTATGGGTTTGCCGTTAGCGAAGATAACTGAGTGTGACTGATTTATTCCGGATTAACCCTTCCTCATATTTGGCGTGGTCCACAAAATGCTGTAGCAGATGAGCGAACCTTCATTGTGGATGGGAACACAATCAGGTCTTTAGATGATCAAGGACAAAGAAACAAATCAAGGTCAAAATCATATGCTTCACAATCTCGGCTCAACTATGCTAGGACGGAAGCTAACCGTAGCTCTAGCTTCGACGAAGGAATAGAAGTCCCTCGCAAGCGCGACTTTCTCCCCGAGGGGATTTTGGTTGTTAGAACAAAGCTCTTGCTCTTCCCATGCATTGATTTGAGAATTTGCTGGTGATTTAATATTGGTTTAAATGTTGTTAGCTCAGGCAGCATATATGCTTGCTGGATTATTCAGGAGCTAAGCAGGTTTGTTGAAAATTTGCCACCACCATCAAGTGACGTAATCAGGGCATCTTTGAGAAGCACAGCGTAGCTGTGTGTCAGTAGTTGCGATTGTTCATGTGTGTTGCTGACCTGAACCGAAGCCCAATTATGGGTGATATTCTAGTTGAACGGTTTTATTGGTTGTTCTCTTAGCTGTTGTGTTCTGGTTGTCCGATATCCAGGTGTTTTTCGAGCACGGACTCCATCGCCCTCATCCGACACACCATGAGATACATGGCTTAATTTCTTTCTCCAAAACCAAGGGAATTTTTTGGGTATTCCGGTCGAAATTTGAGGAAAATAGGACATCGCTTTCCGCTACGTTGCCGGACAAAAACAAATTACGACCTTTGTGCACTTCAACTACATGGTTCAGACCTAAACAGCTTCCCTCTAATACAACTAGATGTGTCTAAACTGTACAAGTTTAGTATGAATATGTCGATAATCACTTCATCAGGTGGGTCTCCAAGCTTCAAGTAAACCAGCTAGCAGCACAGACTAGTCAGTACTTGTAATGCCCCAAGAGAGTTCCCATAATCCCCCCGATATTTGCGGCCACGTAGCCATGAGGTTGCGCCCAAAACACATCACAGACTGGCAACCTCATGATTAGATAACCAGGAAATAACCAAAAATCATAGGTGAAACGTGATTGCGTAGCCAGTTTTCGGTAACGTATTAGATAATCGGAATGTAGCCGTCAAACGCAATCAGCAACTTACAGATGTTTCTGTCCGTCTCGCAGACACTCAGTGATCTATATTTGACAAAGATTTTCTGAGCAGTTTTGTCCCAAAACGTTACTTCACTAACTGTGGTAAGCCACTTCTCGGCTCACAGAATCAACTCCCGAAAGCTGAAGACAGCTGATTCACTCATCGGTCATGTGGACGAAGGCATTCATTCTTATGCTAGTACCCACAGTTGCACATGTTTCATTTGTGTTTTGATTAAAGAAGGAAAACCCTCCTCAACGAAGTCACTTATTAGGAAACACGAACCAAGCATTAGACACGAAAAAACATCTCATAGGTACAGAGTTTTCCAGAAACAACATTATCACGCTTCCGCTTGAATTTTTCGACATTCATTGACTAGTAAACAATAGCAAACGAACGCAGCAATGCTCGTAATAAACTTCACTTTCCATTAGATTCGGCTATGAAGCATGCGCAGCAGACAATAGATTACTCTTGCGCTTCATTAGTAGTATATGTCATTATACTGGTTGGGTCAGACGTAGAAAAATACGAAAATACTGCGTCCGTCTGTGGAGTCCAAAACGGCACAGAACACATAGTGGATGTAGTTTGAGGGTTAACCACATCTTCAAATTAAAAACTACAGGCTTGGTGTCGTCAATAATCTGCTCTGAGCAAACTAATTACTGTTGAATGGAATAATGGTAGCTCGGGTTGTGCGATTGAATATTAACGAAGATCCCTCTCCACTAGAAGCGGCCACTCAGATCAGACTCCGATTCAGATTTCAAAACATTTTCGGCCCGGTTTCCTAGTTCCGCAAACAAACTGGCGAAAAATTTGACTGTTTTTCCAACATGTTCAAAGATGGCACGTTTTGCAAGGCGCATGCCAAATGATGGTAAGATGGCGGTCAGTTTGTTCAACAGGGCTTGTGCTTCGCTAAGGTCGTCAAAGATGAGGGCGATGTCATCTGCGTACTCCTGATTGACGAGGCTCTCGCCAGCAACAATTTGAACACCGGGGGTTTTGGAAACCGTTCAGTGTTCGCCTCATTATTTCATCGATGACGAAGTTGAACAAGAATGGGAGAGTGGACATCCTTGTCTGACACCATTTTTGTAGGAAAGCTTTTGGAGAGCTCACCATACACCCTCACCCGCCCAGAAGTATGTGAATATATAGATCGGGATTGATTCGAATACTACCTTTAGAATGATTTATCAAGCATCTGTCCCCCAGCAGCAGGCTTCGTTCCATAACACTGTCTCACCAGAGTGGTGGCTATTTCGTGCGTACGCCCATTAGAGCTTAAGTGTTCTGCTCATATGACCCCTCTCCAACAAAGCCAATCTTGACGCAGTTCTCATACTCTCAGTCACAAACACTGTCTTCTCTTTATTTTTTTATCAATCTTTTCCTTCTGCTTCATCACCGTAATATACTACTACTTATTTAACAATAATTTTCCCATATTTTGTGGTGACTGAACAAAAATGTGAGATATTTGTTGCATTCTGAACAGTACTCATTGTTCTCAAATATAACCAAAAAGATGCTAATTCAGCAATTGATTAACAGTTTTTGTGGTTACAAACCACAAAAATGATTTGTGTTTGCATGGTTTTTGACTACTTAATTTCGATACCTTTTTGAACGTACCTCCAAATGCAGTTCTTCAACCGACTGTTTAATTTTTCAGGCCACATCCTTCTTGTCTTCGGTTATTACAAACCAAATGAGTGTATGCATAATATCCTGCGAGGGTCTTCAATCAGTCTTGGTTCGCTTGCTAGATGTCTCGAACTTTCATGCAATATCCCGGTCTGTTTCTCCCATATCTTCATACGTCATATCTATTTCTTAGACTTCGCGGTCAGAGTGAATTTCACGCCCACTTACTCCGTCGGGTCCCGCTTTTTATGCCTCCCCTGATCCAGTGATTGCAGTAACGCCCGCCGGTATCAATCGGCATTGATGGTACGGCCAAGCATCTATACTCGCCATATCAACGGGATTCGGCCTAAGTTATGCGGATCACAATGACGTAAAATGTACAAGCTTGCTGGTCACCCCATCATGTTGACACATCAGAGCTGAGATCGAGCCAGAAGCTTGCAAAACGAGGAGCAAGATTCTACCTGTGGTTTAAATCACCCGAGACCCAGATATCAAAACCCGGAGCTATAATGCTTCAGGACGACATGTATGGAACCTCAAGGTTGGATGAATACTCAAACGAACCAGTTTACCACGTAGCCTAGACTAGCATACAGTGTTCAGCATGATAGTACTGCAATCACTCCTCCGTTTTTTATGCAACTCAATTCGTTCTCAGGGCCCAGGGTCATTACTAATATCTCCAAACGTCCTATCAAACCATCTGTTGCAACCGTCGTAAAGGACCCAGTTCAAGTGCTTACCTTGTACGAAAGGCATTCGGCTCGTAATAGCTCAGTGATCAAGGCATCAGATTGATGAACGGAAAGTCCGTGGTTGGAACTCAACCTCAGTGTCTAGACGCCCCTGTCTAGGCTTAGACAACCTGGCGTTATCCCATCCCTCGTGCTCCCTCCCGCTCCAAGTTATAAAAATCTGTTGGCAGACAAAGTCGAGCCCTGCGATGCACATTTCTGGCTGCAACTGTGTGATTTGTGTTGACAACCAACCTTTTTTCTCAATTTAAACTTCGAAGACAAATTTCAATCCTCACCCAGAATGTGATCATGTACGTTCTCCTGCCGTTGTTCAGCGGAATATAGTGGACGCACGAAAAAAGTTGCTAGGAGATGAAGTGGGCTTCCCCTTTCCAGGAGTGTCAGTAGACTTAATATTTCGGCCAAAAGATTTGTCCCGTCACAAGCAATTCAAATTAGTCGCTTCAAGTATTTTCGCCGAGACTTTCTGTATCAACCCAATTGCGTTGATTGACTACAGCCAGGGCAGTCCCAGTGCAATTGCGTAACGCAATATTGACTTGCATGGGCTTACATGCCTTGGCCACGTGACATGAACCGATGAACTCAGTTGCTTAAAGTTCCAAGAACCACTTCAATGAATCTAGTTAGATGTATCTAGTATTCAAAGACGACAAAACTTCCGGGTCTCTGAATCTTTTAATCTAGTATCAATCTTAATTTTTATTTAGCTCTCATTTTATTATTATTAGTGCCATTTATTTTAACTATTACTCTTGGGCGAATTATAACTAGTGGGTATGTTTTGACTTGATCACGAGGTCCCTAAAACAATAATGTTCGTCAGTGCGTTCTTGTTGAATCATTAGCCTGACGCATCCAGTGAACGCAACATTTCGAACAGTTTTAAAGTCCGGGAGGGTAATGAGATTCTTGGATGAACAGATGAAGAGGAATTTAAGGAACTAAGTTGGACACACGTATATACTGATTGATCTATTTGCGTCTCGGTTTCTTCTCTGGGAGCAAAATAATTTTTCGGATGTGCTGCTTTGTTTCTTTTGGCATGTGTCGGAAGGACTAGTAGAGACGTGTAAAATGCATTCAGCTGAAGCGCGAATGCCTGTCGATCTCTTGGAATTGCTGCTATGAAACAAGCCCCTGGTGTATATGACTGGCAGTGCAAACAGTATGCCGTTTCAATCCGACAAAGGGATTGGATCATTGGTGTTCGTGATCCCGAAGTCCCCAAACGGATGAACAAAAACATACTTATCCATTGTTGCGGCCAAACAATGAGTACTGTACATCAAATCCGTTTTTCTATGAAGTTGCGCAAATTCTCGGTGCCTCGAGTAGATTAACTAAAGTCAGTTTGTTAAGATTCTATATTTGTGAATCCTTGCAATGAAAACATACGAACACAATCGCGTTGCAACTTTAAGGATCTCCAAGGTCCAGTATAATCTGAATTAACCAACCGCTTAAATTGTCAGCAGAGGGACTAGAGCAAGTTGCCGCTTTTCAATAGGAAGATTGTGTCATGGTTCATTTGGTAAAACAATGATTTTCAAGGGTGCTGAGTATTCCTGATGAATGCTTAGGTAAATTTTCGATGAGCACGTCTTGCTGTTACAAATATTTACAATCGGAATCCCAGTTTTATGTTTTTTCAGTTACAGTTAACTTGGGATAAGAAAACTTGAGGAGTTACAAATGCCGATTGAATTTGTACTATCTATGAGGCCTGCGTAACATAGTGGTTGGGTGGAAATTTGATTGGGTTGATCTCTGGTGGACGTATAAAACGGTTCAATGCCTCAGGTTCCACTTTACGGTGAAAGGTAGAAGTATCCAACTGATAACCCGGTGAAAGTTTGACAGCCAAACATCCCTGAACGTGCTGACGCTTCTATCTCTCATTGGTTGCCTTCTTGTGGTATATCTATCAGATATCCGCTTTTTGCATTTACGAAGAGTGGAAGGCCCCGTCTTTGAAAGTTTAATATACGTTTAGCCAAAGTTCATTCATCAGACCGTTGGAAAAGCTGATGAAAGAGAAGAACAACCTTTTCTCCGCAGGGAACCCGTTGTGTGACGATGCAATCTATCATTTATCTGTCACTCTGGTTACAAGGTTAAATGAGAAATTTCAGTTGTCCGGCCGAGAACTCACACATCAGCCTGAGTTTCGCCGCCTTTCCAGTTTCCCTCAAGGTTGCGGCCTTATCAACTGGCGACAATGGCATGGCTATATTAGGTCCAGTTTGTGCTTCAGCACATCGTGTGATAACCTCGGTTTGCTTCAGTGATAATGTAGATGAGATTTGCTTGTGCTGGCATGCATAAAAATGTTGCCTGTGATTTATTGAGTGTGCCTCAATCCAAACAAACGAAGAAAGTGAAGCCACTCAGTGAGCAAGAAGAGTATAATAGCAGAAGCTGAGGTCTCCATCACTTATGTAATGGGATTTTTTAATCTGTAACCAGCTGTTTTACCTTTTGGAGCAAATACGTTTCAATGCTGAGTTATGCAATAAAAAACTGGTATTCTCCAGACCTATGTCTCCTTCCCGAGAGAACCCCAACTCACCGAATGTATACGACAGAAATGACAAAAACTTAACGCTGGTTGTTCATGATGAAGCATGCGAGTAGTGTGTGATTTTCTCATAAGTCCGCTTCGCATCGATTGAAAAGTGAGATTCATTACGGAGTCTCTTTGCAGCATTCGCTTGTGTTTGACTGATAGTCAATGGGTATCCAGGAAATTTCAGGAAGACCTGTTCTAGAAGAAGGCATTTTATGCAAACAAAATATATATGAGAGTTCTGCTTCCCTGTCCAATAGTCCGTAAATGTTCAGTTGGTATTTTCCAATAAGTGGCTCCGCAGCGAAGGCCTTCTTCCTTTCGGCGGTTTTCGGAGGAAAACTTCGATGACTCTCATGCGCTGTTTCATATTAACGACCGATGTGGCAGTTCAAGGGAATGCTTAGAGTGCTTTGAAAAAACGCTGACTTATAGTGGCGGTAGATCAGAGAAAAAAGCGATCAGAAATAATGATCACTTGTGACTCTGAACCATTCGGGTTGCAAATACCACTGTTCTTGTGCCCCATAGGTCTAGACACAGACAAACTGCCAATTGGGATGTTGTGATTCCTGGATGTAATCGCTGAACGAAATCTGCATGGCACACAAACCATGCCTGTTAGCCGTATAATCTTTTCAGACGAGTCGATTGTATTCAAGCGCCTTTCTGGGTAAGAAACGCAAAAGATCCAAATTTGTGCTGAATGATGAGCAAACCAATATCAAATTGGACACCTTGACCACCGCACAATATGAATGCTGAAACGGTAGACGTTCCCCTACTTCAGAGAGTACGGGCATCCAAGATTGATGGTCAAGTGTCCGTCTTTATTTCCTGACAGATCTGCAGGTACATTTGCCAGTCTGGTCAAGGCATGATGTTCTTCTTCAATATGAAAACACAACATTTAAAAATGATATCAATCGTACAGAACCACTTGTTATTAAAAGCAAGAATCAACAAGTAGCAAACGATGTTTGCTACGCAAGCGGCATGCTGAGCAGCTAAAGTGAGATTTCATACGACAGAGAAAGCAACATAGTTGGCAATAACAAAGTGGGACCAATGGAGGAATCCACAAAAGGAGACAAATTCAAATTCAAGTGGTGACCGAGTCTCGTCAAGCTGAACAGAAACGATTTTGTCCATTTTGGAGGAGCCCTCGTATTCACAGGATATAAAAAATTCAATAACCGCTTGGGAGCCACTCTTTAGGTTACGAGCATCTTTTAGTTACATTTCTATTCCAGTGGTCACCGCTTGTTCGATTATGGCTGCGTTTGCGACTCAAGCTCAGACAATTTGGTACTCTACAGATAAACTGGAAGAGACGGGCGTTTGTTCTCTCTACTTCAGAAGAAGGCCTAGCTAGAATGGATGAAAATAGCGCTTAACTTTGTGCCTTTCTACAAATCGGATATGCTACTCACTTTAGGAAACTGGGAGAAGAAATGTTTCCAGGGAATCTTTTAACAAGCGGTCTGTCATCGCGACAAAAGAACCAGGTATCCACAAACCGTGTACAGTGACCTGACCTGAAACGTCAGCTTTTGATAATTGCTTCCGCCTAATGAAACCATGCAGCCCGTAAAAATACTACTACTTTATTCAAGCATAACAATTTGTGTCTTATAAACGGGCCTACACCAAACTTGTCAGTTATCCTACAATTACACTCAGGTATTAGGTCAGTAGTGTACGTCCAGAGACCCCAGAAGTCAGATTCCAATCGTTTTCCTTCTTGGTGATTAAGCTAGCTCTCATCGCCTTGTGCATCAGGCATTAAAGTAAACAATCGCGATAATGTACCGAAATCAATCCACTTTTTCAAGACTAGGCAGTGAAAACAGGTCGCGGAATACCTAAAAAAAGAAAAACGTGTCTTCTAGGAGCTGGAACCTAGATCATGGCAGTGATGGCAATAATGTCGAAGAGTTTTCAGAATCCTAACAAAAGATGTGCTGCGATATCTACAATAGCGTACCAAGTGTAACACGAGGCAGCCCATGTGCAGCGAATTCAGTTGAACAATACCATAATGGAGAGGTTCAGTTCAGTCACTCGGTAATACCAAATTTATTTGCAAAAAAGTGCATCGCGTCGATCGTCCTTGTTGTGAAGGGGCTGAATGTCTACGGGTTAGGTCTGTCTACCCCGAGTGGCCATGGAAAGCTACAAGAGCTTGGTAGGAGTGGAGCACGGCAAGATATTTGCGAACCGTCTGGTGCTAGATACCCAGTTGCAAGTCAGCGAAATCGGAAAATGACGTATAAAGCGAACTGCTTCAAAACTAGAGTTTTCTGTGGGACGTTCAAATATTTTAAGGTAGATCCATCTGAGGAGGTAGAGAGAAGACATTATCAACTACTTCACTACAGATCACTTAAGTGATGCATGGAACTGACGTCATGCATATCCTCCTAGTAGATGCCAAAGTGTGCCTGAAGTCTGACCTTCCGAGGACAGTAGGCAAATCGTTCTCTTTGGATGCAAGGAGCCTTGATACTACAAGAAATTAGAGTTGTTGTAAAACAGAACTGTCGCCGGACCATAATAAATTATGAACCTAAATGTCAGTTTGTCGAGTGAAAAGAAAGCTGACGGAAACTCAACCATAATGGCCAAATTTTGGCAGTTTGAAACCAGCAATTTTCAAAATTTTTCGACTGATCAAGAGATATGGGTATAAGCTGTATAATTTTACTTGCTTTAAAGTAAGCTGGAGACTTATGTGTTCTACCTACTTTGGGTAGAGGAACTGCCAATGGCCATAAACCAGCCACGAATATGGAAAGCAGCTAGGCAGAACGGTTAACATTCGAGGTTGTTCAATGTTCCAACAATGTCTCCGAAGCATTGGTGAGCTGTGGTAGCAGCATCAAATAAGTAATGCTGAGGTAGGCCAGATGCTTCTAGGAAGAAGCGGCTCGCTCGCGACAGATGAATTCCTCATGCTCTGTAGGGTATGTTGGTTAGGACATTGGCTGCGCATGCCAGAGTACGGTCTCCCTCCAAGACAGTCACATCCACCCTGTGCTCAGGGGAAGTGATCGAATCGTGAAGAGTGTGTGACCTGGTAATGAAGTATGGAAACCCTAACCAGTAAACTGGATCCAGTCGACATTTGCCACCTCCCTGCATGGGACTTAACTAACCGATGGTTAATGACAGTGGTAGAGATGTTCCAATCTCGAAGTTACTGACGTTCATGAATCAAAGCTATTGCTTTCAATGCGCAGCTACAAAGTCTCAGGACTAATTGAGCACGGAAACACCTCCAATGTTTGGCTGCATCACCCACGCTGTCCGACTTTCCATTGATCGAATATGTAGCGTTTAGAAATAATCCACCCGAAGTACATGGTTTATAGCTGCTAAACTGGAATGACTGAACTGATTCATTGCTCTTCAACTAAGCACGAATAAAGTTTGCTTGGCTGTGCAGAATATAATCGGAAATATCGATCTAATTGCAACGATAATACCCGCTTTCAGCTGCTCCTCCTACCTTCTGATCATTTTTAACAGAGTGCCACTGCACTCCACTTTTAAAACTATAAACTATTTATAGTTACGCATGTCGCTTTACAAAATCCTGCCATAAGTTGCCCGTAGATACAAAACAAAACCTTCCAGACAATACTTCAGCCTCCCTGGGCATTTGTATCGGTGCTGTTAAAATTTTATGTAATGCTACACCTCCGTGTATCGATTTGCATGGTAAGGTATAATCCTCATCTAGAAAGTTCTAGTTTGTTTCCCAACTAAGCAGACAAAACAGTTTTTTTCTTGTTTGGGCTAACCGCCGATCTTCATCGCATGAGCGCGAATACCTAAAGTAGTATGACATCCCTCTGAGTTTACCGGTTTTCCGTCTCAAACTGTATCTGGATAATTTCACAAGTAAGCGGGCTGGGTTTCGCATTTTTAGTAGTAAATATCCAACAGCTGATGTAATCCTACCTTTTGTAAGCCGAACAAGTCCACGAGATTGCTTTCCTTGCAGAACAAAATATATGTCAAAAATTCACAAATCTCCTCACACTGCCTACAGTCTATAAGTAGCTCAAAGAAAAAATAAATTCACTCGATGAGAAGTAGTTACCCGAGTAGCCAGTCAACACTTGTTATCACTCCGTTTAGTAAAACCACCGAGTCACACCCGCACTTGTGCATACAAGATAAGGACGCAGTTCATTAATCCATTTATGGTGATATGGAGTGGAATAATCCGACATAAATCAATTAATATAGCTCACGACTTTTGGATTGGAAAGAGCCCCAACACGGGCAATTGGTAAGTTAGTTTTTAACAGACAGCTCGTAGTGGACAGACAATGGGTGTCACGGCAGTAATTACAAACCTTCCTCTGGTGATGACGAGTGTCACAAGGTAACATCTATTGTTTGGCAAGCGTATCTAGAGGAAAAATGAATGAATCTTTCCATATTTTTAATCGGGCATACTATGATTCGATATTCACTACGTCCAGGTCCCGGCGGGGATACATTCAAAATTCGAAGGCCTGACACTTCGGCGGTCGAAAGCCCTAAAAATCTCGGAAGTTCATTGGTTAGCTAAATTGGGTGAGATAAAATTATTGAAAAAGCTTCTGAAACACTCACCAGGCGAGAGTAGGTCTGTAGCTCAGACGGATTGGGACAACGGAATGAGGAAACGTCTGAAACGACTGCTTGTGGTGACACAGGAAAGTAGAATAGTAAAGAGAGCAAAAGGATTTCTGGTAGCATTGTCTACAAGGGTACCTGGAAGTAAAAAGCATGAGGCAGTACCATTTTCAGATACCATACAAAAATAATGCAAAGATACAGTAGCCAGAACTATGCACTCCGTCTTCCGCTTTATTAAGTATGTGGTAGCCAAACTGTAAAATGCTGTACACCAATTGTACTCGTGAGAAACGTGAAGAGAAAACAAGGTCCACTGTAGTTTCCATTCCTTCCCCTGATTTATTTGCTAAGAGCCATCGATGAAATTTTTTGCAACCGTAGCTAAAGTTAAGTGGAACAAAATTATTTTTATCTACAAGCAGCTTGGAGGAGAGGAGGATACACAAGTTTCTCGAACTTTATGCAGCTCCGATGTCGTCACCGGGGAAACTGAGCAAAAATTAACTAAATGATTTTAACTATTATTGAAAGTTGCGTGACCTCATGTGCTGTCTAATGGTGACCGTGACCGAATGGTGAAGTGGTCGAATACGAAATCTGATAAGCCTGATATTCGGGCCGCACACAGTACTGATAAAACCGCTTCTCGGCTTTTCAACAAAGGATAATACCACATGCAGGAGTAAAGCTCATATATTACCTATCACGTCACAATAAAAGTTGTTGTGTCTACAAAAGCACAACTAGCAAAGTTTCAATTGATTACCTTTCTCCATCATTATGCTCGTTGTGAGACAGACCTGATTTCGTGATTTAGACAGACCAGAATCTTACACCCATATGTGCGAGATTTCCCGCCTTTGTGCAACATATTCAGTCTTTATTGAGTCTGCAGTTTGCACAGCGTTACTCTAAACACATTATATTTATATACTATATACAGTGTATATGTAATATAGAACATAATAAGTCCTACTGGGGTTTAACTGAAGGTAAGAAGCAACCATACATTTCATCAGATATATGATTTACCTTTCGTTTTAACCTTGAATCACGGAGGCTAAATCTCTCATTTATATCGGGACACGTTCAGTACTTTCAAATAAATGGCCTTGAAGAACACGTGTCTGATTAATGCAAAGAGATATCTGATAGATTAATTTACACTCCACTCTAGTTTAGTTTTCATTCACTTTCCGTCCATTTCTTGTTCCGAACACGTGCCTTTCCAACTCACCAATTTAGACTTTAAATCGTGACAACCAAACATTCTGAAAACGCTTCGTTTCTAACAGTAAGCCAAGATTAGATATCACAAGGGGAGACTGATCCCGGACGAGTTCACTAGTGACCTGGCTGTACGTGATCAATCATTATGAACGCAGTTTAGAATAGATTTTGCTACGATGTCCTGATTGTGTTTATAAAGACCAATGAGTTCACTTGATGCTCACGCGTAAGATTAGTTTGGATTAGTTTTCAGCGGTGACTTTTCAAAGATAAAACAAACAGCCATGCGGGTACAATTTGGAGAAATAAACAAGAACTCTACTTGTACACTCAGTTGCATATGGATGTGTTTTACACGGAAATGCTAGTTCAATCTCTCATCTACGATGTTCTTCAAATGAATGTGCCGCACAAAGGCCGCCTCCTATACTACGATATCTTGAATATCGTGCCGACTGATACATCAGACTGTACATTCATTTGAAGAATATCATAAACGGAAGATTCACTTGAGCCTCCCATGAAAGCCAATTTGTCGAAACTAGACTTATTTGGGTTCAAATAGAACACGAGGTTGGCGGAATCTCGGGGGCTACGCCTACCCGATGAACATCAAGAAGGGCGAAACCGGTCGTGGATTTTCGAAGGGTTTTCGGTAACCTTGCGAATAGTTTCCTTTTGGAAAATACCTCTACTCACTTTGGAGATTTCAGATCGACTACATCAATCTGACATCCCTGATTACACTAGACGGGAAATTATTAGGCGCCAGTCTTGGCAATCTGTAATGAGTGGGGAAGACGATATTCGAAATCGAAGTGCGGTGCTAACTTCGAATCTCGGTGACCACTGGGGTTTCACTGCCTCATTTTAAAGGCCCAGAATATAAAAGTAGCCGTGCTGAATGCAGTAGTGGACTGCAATAGCGATCCCTTGTTCATACACATTAGGTTCCCCATCGACTCAACAGGATTGTGTAGAGCCATTTGGTCAGTGACTTGCTATACGATGATTCATCAGAGGCGGTGATGAAATGGTCAGGGGGGCGTTTGAACAACCTAGAAGACGCCCCGCTTTTGTGACAGTATTTTGTGCGCTGTAGGTCATTGCTAGACCTTCAGAACTCACGTCAACATTACCTGTTTGAACATTCGTCTTCCTGTAACGCCTCAGTAATTTTGATAAGTGCTGATGCTCTATTTCTTGAGGCTTCCGCTGTGAAAAAGACAGTGGCACAATCAGCATTGGTCGAACNGGCGTTTGAACAATCTAGAAGACGCCCCGCTTTTGTGACAGTATTTTTTGCGCTGCAGGTCATTGCTAGACTTTCAGAACTCACGTCAACATTACCTGTTTGAACGGTCGTCTTCCTGTAACGCCTCAGTAATTTTGATAAGTGCTGATGCTCTATTTCTTGAGGCCTCCGCTGTGAAAAAGACAGTGGCCCAATCAGCATTGGTCGAACGTGGATCAGCTATACCTGTCCACCACACTTGCCAGTGGGTGCAGGGTGATTTAACTGTCCACAGGCCCTCATCTGGTCAGGTTTGTTGTTTGGCCTACGGAAGTTTATACTGACAACATTTTAAACAGTTTATACTGTTTATACTGAGTCTTCGTCGTAACTATACATGTTGTGCCAAAATTATGCCACGTCATCGTGGTAACCAGGTGACAATCGATCGCACCACTTCTCCTACAACAAAAGTCCCCTTTCAACTCTGCGTATTCGTGCCAATCAACATCTCCGCCGTGCACTAGTATACACTGATTTTACACTCTATTGACACATCACTCGGTGACTATACTCATTTTTGGCGTGACTGAATTGTGGAATTGTTATTACTCACATCAGGGTGTGAAAAATGGCCGCCAGCTGCACAACGCACATTTCATCTTTTGAATCAGCGGAGTGTGTAAAGTCACCTCATTTCGATGAATGCCACTGCGTTCAAATTACATACCAGCAAGGCTTTGTTTTAATTAGGCTTCAACAACGCTGCTCCTCGCGGTTTTATTCACCGGAGCTCATAACGTCAAATTCATGAGCAGGAATACTCACAAATGAGCAGTTGTTGATTGGGGCTTAGGCAATTGCAAGAGAAAGTGAACAAAAAGGGAACTAATGTTGTAGATGAGATTGTGTTCTCACACGATGAGAATTCACTTTCATATAACTTTGTGCAGTTGTAGGATGGACGCAGTCAACCTATAAGGTCATTTGTCATTCGTCAGTACGCCGGTGACAGAAGCCACTACAGGCACTTCTAAAGTGAATTTGGGTATACGTTTAAGAATCCTTTCATTGACAAACACAGCACTTCTATCGTAGATCGCCATGTAAATCGACCCATTTATGCCGATTAGTGCAGAAGCACAGTTACGCCATTCTTAGTAGGTGATTCAAAAGCTCCGGGATGGCAGTTAAAAACAAAGGCATACAGTCACAAGCGGCTGGTCTGTAGTGCGATAAACGCGAACTCAGAGGGGATCTAACATCAATCATCCTTGAATTACGGAATTCATGCCTCCTGATCACTTGTTGACTGGCTGCCTCATGACGGCTTCCCAGGTGCAGTTTCACAAGCCCTGTGAATTATTATTACTTCCGAGCTAACTGGAGCACGTTGGTAATATGAAGAGATCTAGAAATGCTTCTAACCGAAGTGACGTTCTGTAAGTAAAGTCAACGAATCCAGGAAGCCCCAACTATTAGCCGAGTGGTCACAGGCACAAGCCACTCGAGGCCCGTGAGATGCGNTTTCTTGAGGCCTCCGCTGTGAAAAAGACGGTGCCATACAGTTTGAGCCAATCAGTGTTGGTCGAACATGGAGCAGCTGCACCTTTCCACCACATTTGCCGATGGGTGCAGGGTGTTTTAACTGGGCACAGGCTCCCACCCTGGTCAGGTTTGCTGTTTGGCCTACCAATTGATGATTTTTCATCGTAACTGCACATGTTGTGCCATACTTATGCTAATTTATCACGACAACTAGGTGACAATCGATCATACCACTTCTACAACAAAATCCCCCCCCCCCGTGATGTCGAAGCATGTTTTGAATGTCGCGGCGCAGCATTCCGTTGGCTTTTCTCACGGTACCCACTTCGGTAATTTTGTGTGATTGAGGTAATCAAAGTCGAAGCTTATATTGCAAAATTTCTTTGTTTACCATCAGCAGTGAAGCGTTTGGTGAGTTTATGTCACACCTTGGTGTCTACCTGTTTTCTCCGAGCAAATGTAAGTATTGAAATCGTATGACGAACTTAACCTCGAGGCGTTCTTACGCATCAAGTTTTGCGGGCTTTATTACTGTAGACTAAGCGTTCCATAATCACCTATATAACATTTCATATTCATGTTATTTTGAGGGAATTTGTGTCCAAAGCGTAACTGAGACCATCGTGCACTTCATTGGCGTTTCTAAACCACTGACAGTGAAATATTACGAAGATTATTCATGTTACTCGCTACATCTGAGTAGTTAAACAAAAGAGTCGACTTCTATACGGAACCGATGCTGATTGTTCCAGACTTCCTCATAATTTGACATGCGCGTCAGCACTTTGTAAGTAGAAAGATTGTACTCTTGTATTTGAATATAGATGAAATTTCCGAATTACAATGATCAAAATTCGTGTCCTCGTTGAGGCTGTTTAGCTCTCCATCTTTGGACTCGTGAATCTAAATTAAGTTGTTCGAGTGCCTGAAGAATGAATTTATCTAACCTTTCGTATTTCTACTTTGTATACAAGTTTACATCCAACATTCTGCTATTAGCGTTAGTTCTATGAAGTTCCATGGTGTGCTTCAGAGTCTGGTACACAGGCGGATGAAGTTTCTTCTTCACAACTAATTCTCTATCATGGGAATCTATGACTTCGTTGATTTTCAGATCGTCATGTCAGTCTGGATGCACTGAAAAGTGAATTTTTAACAAGGCGAAACAACATAAGTTTGTCTACCGGGTTTACAGCAGTATAGGGTCATTTTCAAGGCAAAACTCGAGGAGTGAAAGGCTGAATCTTCGACCTTGCCATGCATTGATTCCCTATTTATCAGGTGCCCCTTTTAAAGCATATTCTCTCTAACGACGGTGTATCTGCCTGACTGTATGTAGCTTTCTGCATCAGAGGGGGCTTCGATACCAATATGAGCTCTTATGGGTTTCGTGGCATGGAAAAGGAACTGATCATTAGCCATTATTAGTGTTATTCTGCATAACCATCCGTGCTTAGTAAAATTTGTTTGAGGGTATACTACGGTGTACGGTTCTAAGCATCCGTCTCTACCCGCAAAATATATTGATTGTTTTATTTCAGGGTATTTAGGCGCTTAAGAAATTTGTACTTTGGGTTCCTCGATGACCTAGAAAATTTGACCAGTTGAACGGACTGCGGCCAACTACAAACCTGTGGAATGTGCAGGCTGCTCAGAATTGCATCATCTTTCACATTCTCGATTTCAAAACCACCCCACATTCGGAGTAATTAACTTCGGGTTTCTCCCAGTGACCGTAAAACTGGTTGTATTTATTTAGCAAATCGAGGTTGACTGCTTGAAAATTCATCGGCACGTCAAGAGCATATTGTGGTGTATTTTACTTTGGGGAGAGATGGGGGAGATGGCTCAATGCTTGGAGAGCGAACCTGCAAAGCAATAGTTTCGTTGTTCGAATCGGACATCTACCTCTCGACTTCTCCTGACTAGGCTTGGGCAACTTGGCAGTATCCTTTTGGTGGCATGCATTTAGGCACTTTAAAAGTGCTACAGCTGAACGATTTTTGTTTATCTCGGAAACGAAACTAAGGTTTGTTTAGACAGATATATTTTCAGTCTTAAATAGGAATAAATCGAAACTTCCTGCTTGACGTAAGAGTATTCATAGTGTTGAAAACTCAGCTGGGAGCATACCAAGAATTCATATCATTCCTGATGCTTACGTGAATATCAATATGTAGGTGAGCAGAGTATGTACTGATCTGAGAGACGATGGATAGCAGTTAATCAGTAGAAACGGAAAATCAACTGGCATTTTTCTAATTTTCTGCTCAGGCAAGGGATAAGATTGATTAAAACTCCGCAACCGATGACATACAAAGATACTTCGCTGTCTACGTGTTTTCTTTAATCCCATATGTAGCGTGGCCTCTGGAAAATTGGATATTTTCCATCTGAAAAATGAGGCAACCCTTGTGTGAATTATTCATTCGAAGATCATCACAGATGAGAAAAATCCATACTGCTTTTTGTGACCCACAATTTGGAGTCATGGCGTTAATTATCAGCTCAGTCACCAGGGTTTGAGTTCTAGCATGCCTAAACAAAATTAGATAATTATTTCTAGTGCTTTGTAAACTGCTAGACAAGTGAAATCACAGCCTTGCTTCGTGTGTTTTCTGATCAGGTTAAACCACTCTCTGTAAGAGGCACATGTGTATATCATCGGGCAAAATTAAAACTTCTCACTTGATAATGCATAAAGTTTACGGGTTTGCTTCAAATGTGGATGAACCGTACTCAGAAATACGACTACCTCAGCGTGTCTCCGTGTCCTAACAAGCCCATTGACATACGTATACATATAAAGTTCCCCTTATATGGCACCGAAAATTTTGGAATCCTGTTCAATAAAATATATGCGTAATTTATGAATGAAGACTGATCTACGTTTGCATGCAGTCCTGTACAATGGGCCGTTTTGATTTCTATTCATATGTTCCGAGATGTTCAAATTTTTGTCGACCTCACAGGTGATAATCGCCAACAAGGATGACACAACTACACAGCACATCTAGTCCGAACTATCTCAATCAAACTCATATTAAAAATCCAGAATTATTTTCACCGCTTGGAGACAACCAATGAATTGTCGAAACTTTCCAGCCATCAGTAAGTCTAACCCAAAATATTTCATCCAGTTTAACCCAATGATTTTTTTAAAATTATCACTGTTCTCTTGGTAGCCTCTGCAAGAGCCGGGATAGTGCGAAGAAGACCATGGATGAAAGAATTTTTATCATCTGACTGGACCCAAAACATTGGAAAGACCAACAAACGATAGCGATAAACATTGATATGCTCAGCATTTTACACTCTGAGTTGAACAGTCCACCGGTTTCACATTTGTGATCGATAGTTTCCCATTTCCTTTTGTCTCGTAGATTAATACCATGAAGCACTTGTCATTGGGTAGACGAATCTAGTCCAACCATTCAAATTCAACACAACAGATTGAAAAAAACATACCATTAATTCGTAATTGAAACCGTTGACAACTTGTTGCGAAATCTGTATCATTTGCAGTTTCTTTGTCGTTTCCTTGGGTAGCCACGTCGAAAGTTGTTTGTCAAGCTGAAACTTTAGCTAACTTTGGCTATGTTTACCAGTGACCCAAATTTTGTCATCTGCGTTTTACTCACACACAGTGGAGCCGAGGATCCACCAAGAGGGTTTGATATTTCGGGGACAATAATTTCTTCAGACGCCGTCGGAGATAGAATCGACATCATGACGGCGAAAGAAAAGGCCATCAGCTCTGACTGCATGCCTTGTTGGTCACACCAATATCTACAAAGTAATGATCATCAGACTTAAATGCAGACTTAAAATGCAGTAATTTTCCTCGAGAATGTAAGACAACAGAACGGGAAAAATTGGTATCGCTTGAAGAGATTTCATTTTAGCTGAACCTGGCCTGCATATCTGGGGTTGTATGTCCCAGTTTTGGACTAGATGAGCCCAGTTCAATGGAGTAAAATCAGCAGCACCAAATAACACCGCTGATATGTTCGACTTCCGTTTGAATCGGTCTTTCTCATCTCCATCGACCATGGAAACATACTCTATATTACTTTCATTACATCTAAAACCATTGATTTGGGAAAGTGACGATGTTGTTCTATCACCTTACGGCGGAGTGGATTTTCCAAAAATGCCCTACAAAGTGTTAGGACATTATAGAAACTCACCATCTCTCTTACATTAACCGTACACATGAAGCTTAACATACGTAGATCAATATTACGGCCTAAATTTTCCTATGATTAGAAGTTTGTATTGGTTGGTTGGTTAAAACATCATGTGTTAGTCAGCAAATGATAATAAAATGGGAGACGTTTTGATGAAGATTTCATACTGTCCAATCAGTCGATTAACTTCACTTGAATTAAAAATTCGTCATCAAAATTAGCAAATCTGTTCAAAGTAGTGACAATCTGGGATGCCACCATTTGAGAAATTCGACAGCGGCATCTGAGTGGCATGAAATGAGCAATGAAATTCACTAGAGAGAGATTAGTCTGTATGTTACATCTGATGATTCGTCAATCTGTGTTATCTGCAGCTGACCCGCTCCTATGTCTTGCGCCGGAAAAAAGACTCACAGGAGGGAACAGAACAGTTATATTCCGAACGAGCGAGTGAGTGCGTGCAAGTGCAAGAACAAAAGCTACAACGGCCCCACGCTATTTAAAGGAGATTTTCTAACATTGATCTAGGCTGTCTGATGGGCGTTGGCGAACACCCATCAACATCGATCGTGCCTCTATGACGTGCCTGAACGCGAATCACATTCGGCCGTGCTTCTGTGGCGTGCAAGAACACTCATCAGGTTTTGCTGAATTGATTGAATGATTGACTGGCCTGGATGCTTGTCGGCTTTCCTGTTGAGATTTTGTTGGAGCTCTGCAGATTCCGGGAATCTGACCTTTCTGATATTGTACGTGGAACCAAGCTATGATGAAATACCGGAAATCCGCTTGTTGCTAAACGGTGTTGTTAGAACTACTAGCTTTTGGGCCATGACCAACGAAGAAACTGTTTTTGGTCACTTCATGGAAATATGGGTAAAGGGAACATCCCGCACTATAAACTACTTGTACAGGGAAGCTGATTCTGGGTTTTTCTCGCCTGAGAATTCTCTAAATATTCAAAAACGAAAGATGACCGGAGGGGCTGTTTCCTCTTATGATGACTTCATTAAAGGGGGAATCCTTTTATCAGCATACAAAAAAGCATGGGAAATGAAACAAACCTTGGGTCGAAAGCAACCAGAAGCCGAAACTTATCCTTCTTCAAATGCATTTTGATCTGAGAATTCGTTACAAACGGAGCATCATTTGGGTCAAATCTTGATGGGGCAGAAACGGCAGACAACCTAGAGGACCGAGAGGAGTCACTTGCAAGCTCTGCTGGATGATCAGTGCTGGGAAGTGCTGGAAAGTCCTTGTTTTACTGTTTTTGGTCTTACAGCCCCTTACCTTGTTATCAATTTATCATAGTTAGCGCGGTCTACACATTGAACGGATCATAGATCTACGTCTGCTGGCGAATGCTATTACGTGTATCCGCGAGCAGGAAGTAGGTAGCTGGAAATGGTGAACAAAATGCGTTTAGAACTGAGCACCCTCTTGCGACACAGCTATATTACGCCTCCTAAGTGCTTTGAAGCAACAATATCCCATTCGATTTTATGATATACCTGAGTTGTAAAGTGAAATATTCCTACTTTGGAAAGAGAATCCTACACTCCATCAAGATAAATAGCAAAGTGGAAACAAACACACCGTTTGCCAAAGCCAGCCGTTTGTTCATATAAACGGCTCTAAAAATCTCTATTTCTGCGATCCATCGGCTCCTAATACAACGCTGACCCAAATATGATTGGCCAATTCCGGTGACATGATGCGTCGAATCCGCTAGCAGTCGGACTACATGTGAAAATCGAAACGCTAGATCCCGATTCTCCGTGGGGTTCATGAATAAGCGGGACATTCTGCTGCATTCATTTGAAGGGTCCCAAACAGAATGGAAACTGAATTGGATCGGTTCTTTAGGATATGCCGCATGCAGTTCTGGACGGTTCGAATTTCTTGTAATCTACAAATCTTCAGCACGAGAACAAGCAAAATGAAAAGGCAGGAACATACTAAAAAATTACCTGCTATGAATGAAAAACAACTCAAAGTATCTCACCACCCAGCGGACGACACAAGTGGTTTATATGCCATTTGAAGTTAGTTCACAGAACCAATATTACTTGTTTGTCTCAAATCAATAAACAAATTGTGAGTTGAGTTTCCATTGTGTGACCTAAATCGAAGAGTAAATATTTGGCGTTGGGTGTGCGGTCACAATAAGAATTGGTTGCCTCGTACAAGGTAACTCGGAACACAACAATCGCCACAAGAAACATAGTTTCCTAATAATAGTGGTCCAGTGCAACAGAACGTCAGAATACGAAACAAACTCCATGGTCAGAACATAAAGAGCCTTCAGTGGGTTAATCAGGTTCCAACTTGCCAACAAAAAGTGGTCACCTTTTCCAATAGTGATAGTTTACAAATTCAATTTCGTCCTGCATGTGAAGCCGATCTGCGTTGAAAGCCGTGAAACACTGTGCAGCTGTTTCGGTCTCGTTGGGGAACATCAGCGACGCGCGTCTTGTCAACCTACAGGGAATCTCAAACTCTGGACTTCCTGGATAGTATCCTGAACACTTAATCTTTCGGACAACAGCAACTGAGTAGCTCGCACTTAGGCGGGGTGTGGTACCGCTCAGTAAAATTGACGAATACTCTTTAAAGCAATATCATTGGATAGGCACCTCAGAGGAAGAATAATTTCATAAGGTTAGTGAACCTCCCATCTGAGAAGTCGCTACTCAGGAGCCAGACGAAACGTGATCACCTTTCGATGGTTCCCAATAAGAACGAAACAGCTGTACTGTGCTTCCCAGCTTTTCAGCAGAGATAAGCTTCAGTTGCAGGATGAATTCTCAATTGAAAATTATCAACACCCCTCATGCTACCATCACTGACAGTTTTAACAATTTTACCACTCCCTCAGTGCATGTGCCCATTAGCACCTGTCCTAGATAATCGTGACAACGTGTACCACAATTGCTAGCAACAGTAACTTTATGACAACCGGTGCACATCACTGTGAATGAAGATGGGGTGGACACACGTAATCTGATGCAACAGCCTTTAAGACCGATGTTATCTGACGATTTCGCCTGTTTAATCATCCACCGGTCGGTCAGATTGTTTTCTACTGATTAATTGAATCAGAATGCTCCAAATTTCTTTAAGCTTAATGATCCAATCGGTTTCGTGAGTGCCTTAGTCATTTATTGAACAACA
The DNA here is from genome assembly GCF_000715545.1 of Opisthorchis viverrini. Lineage (NCBI taxonomy): Eukaryota > Metazoa > Platyhelminthes > Trematoda > Opisthorchiida > Opisthorchiidae > Opisthorchis > Opisthorchis viverrini. The sequence continues at coordinate 213,982 of NW_008752129.1, forward strand.
ATAAATGAATGATAAAATAATAATAATAGAAATAAGAAATAATAATAACCGTGAAAACTGGTGAAAACAAGGGGGCAGAGATACTATCAGGTTTTACGAACTTCAGTTTAAGAAATCGAAAAGCCATGCTTAAATTCCAGCCACGAAACTTCTCGCTGGTGATCTCGCGCCTCACCCATGTGCTACCATGACTCAACCGTAACTAATATACCAATTATTCTTGTCATACCCCCAGAAACAGTCATCGTTGGGAATCAAAGGAAAGAGTATTCTTGCAAAACAGCGTATAGACTGACAACTCAAGACGAGAAACGGACATTTAAAGGTTTATGTGATAAATTCCTGATGGCCTCAGTTGAAACAACGCTCCTTTTGCCGGTCGATGACAGCACACAACCGACTTTACTACTAAGACATTAAATCATCCATCGGAACCCTTCATCTGATTTGTTATGTAGGGGAATATCCACATGAACTATCATTTGCATCCGTTCCTATTTTTCAGGATCTTACGTTTATAAAACAGATCTCAAAGGTTAAATTCATTCCTACCTTCCAAACTCTGTTTGCAAGGGATTTTATTCGAGAAACTCCCTCGGCCGGCACCTCTTATTTCATATTATGAGGATTTATTTTACAAGCCCAATCCCCTGTTACTACGACAGGGCATCGTTCTGCTATGGTGATGCAATTACCGTGTTAGGCAAGTCCTACTGAACGTCAAGACTGTCTTATATAAGGTAGGCAACAAATAGCAGGATACTTAATTATTCCGTGACCTGTAAAAAGAGGAACGAGGTGTTGAATACTTGAATGTGTCCGGTGATCAAGATAAATAAGTGGATGAAGGTGCACTTCACATTCTAACCCGATTTCTTTTAGTTAGATGACCAACGTAGTTGTCAAAAGTGGGATTTATCCAAGAATGAGAAGTACTCAATTCTGGACGTGTGGATCGTGTAAGAGTATTTTGAGGCTTTTCGAGGCTTTCTTTGAGGCTTTCTTACACAAAGCAGTGTCTGTCAGCAATGCCCCCTCTCACCAAATAGCCTCTGAGAAAAATTCATCAATCTGGAATATGCAGACGATATCGTTCTCTTTTTCGAATAGAAAACGAAGCCACAGATATTTGTGAATGAACTGACTAAAGTTATCCCGTACTTTGTTATGCACTTTGTACCCACAAAGTATAGAGTCGTGATCCTTGACAAGCACTTACTAAACAGGCCACTTACAATCCAGGGATAGACGTTAATTTGCGGAGCGTTTTGCGCACCTTGGAAATTTCATTAGTTCCAAATTCAGTGTGACAGACGAGGTCAATGCACGAATTTGCGAGGCTCGGGTCATGCTTAATAATTTAAGACACCTATGGCGTCAAAGCACAAGGGACAGATTGCAGTACGAAGTGTTTTGTTTTGTGGCTGTGAGAATCGACCTGTTTGAACACCGGAACTGCGACATCTTCATGTATTCGACAATCGTTATCACAGGACCATGGCTTGTGTGGGCAAGTAATAAGCGAGGTTCTGGTTGTCGAACGGGTACTTCCGTTGAAGGATGTGTCCAGAAGCTGCGTTTGTTGGGACACGTGTTGCATATGCTGAACCATCGTCTGCCGAAGAAATTGCTGTATTCCGCGCCCGTTTCAGAGTGGCGGAAGCGGACAGGTGACCAACCCTTGAAGCGGCAGAGAGGTATGAAATAAATTACAAAAATTTTCTGTTCTGTCGGTGCTTATCACCTTCCAGGATTGGGACTGCGTCATCCCCACTGGGCCTGGTTGCATGTGGTTGCTAATGGATGTCAGGTGTTTTTTTGGTGTCGCTATCTATCCAGACTGTCTGAGTGAGCATCTGGAAGTGTAGGCACCCCGAGGTGATTCTAATAAGCTTACACTAAGTTCACCCTCCGTCCACCTTTATTTTTTTCTTTACAATAAGGCTTTCAACTAAATCATGGTTGTGCGGCAGTGAAGCATCGGTTTTGAACACTGATATCATGCTGCCGATGATAATGATGGTGAGGAGGAATACTCACCATCCCTACACATAATAATGTATCAGAAGGACTGTATCTAAGTACACCGAGCTCTGGCCTCACAAATACTCGTGCGGTAGATTTTAATTTCGCTAAGGGAGTGTATTTCAACACGTGTAAAACTCCCGCAAAGCGTACGTGTTAGCATTGGGCACAAGGCACGCTCGAAACATCATATGTTCAACCACTCGACCTGGAGGCGGACTACATTAATCATGAATTGGACGCATTAAGTTTATCAACTATCACGTGTTGGCTAATCGCAATTGAGCAGCTAAAACCATGCTACTTGATCACAAGGTCATATTTTTGCAACTGATGCGCTAGCTAATCTTCGGTAGTTCAAATTGATCAGGCACCTTTTCTGAAATCTGATTGGGGCTGTCCGCTTTTTATACACTAGTGGAGTCACCATCAACGTAAAGGTGCCTCACGACTGTAAGTAAGTTCTGTCTTCTTTCCGTCCAACATATCACTATATTATACTTTCTCATGAAGATTTGTTTATCAGAATTCATTCAAGATCCAAATATTGGCGCTTGTGTGAAGCTGAAATGTACTAGGTCTACTGTCAGATGAGAAGCATTTGTAGCTCATGCCATGTGGCTCTCACTATGAATTGCAAGATCCTTGAAGTGTGAAATATGGAAGAATGCGTTGGGATATACTAGCGTCGTTTGTGGCCAAATGAAATCAGGGCGAGTTAGAGAAACTTCAAGAATAATAGGAAAAAGATGAGTTCTGGTTTTCTACTCATAGTTCCGACGCATTCGTCTAAGGAACTCCGAACAATCAAGAAACCACTGAGAAATCTTTTCGCCTTTAATTTTTGTGACATATTTAATTATCAAGATTCTCTTCATTCATCATGTTTTGATTTGTTAGAACAAGTATGCAGAAATGTTTGGACAGTAGTTAGTAAAAAGGAGGTTTTTAAGCGTAATTGTTTGAGTCTGAGAAAGAAAAACTCTTCCTTCATATCCGTCGGGACGCAAATGATCTGTCTAGTTGACTGATCAGTCCGTTACTACCTGTGGCAGGTGATCGCCCGTTTCTGCCTACGCGTCTCGTACCATACACAGGGAGTTTGTGGAACTGGGGAATCGCACACAAAATGTGTTTTTAATATACCTGTTTCTTTATGAACCATGTGATCATATAGAATAATGACCAATGGGCAGATATTCTCTTGTCCATGGCTCTATTACTTCCAAAGCTCATCCTCTTTATGGGGTTTTCTCATATACTGTTTAATCCCTATGGGGGAAAACGCGTAAGATTACCTCCGGTGCATAGTTAATCAGGTTCACGCAATAGTTTTTCAAGGAGCAATTGAAGGCTCCAGTTTAGGGTTGCGTGTGCGGACTTAGATATACGCTCAATTGAAGCACGTTTTTTTCGGCCATAGAAAAATAATTAAACGGTTGTGTGGCCTTGCACTGAATCATGGCAAGAGCCAATCAGCGCATTGAGTCAGTCTGTGACCACAGCCGCCTAGACCAATCACGTGGGTAACGACCAAGCAAGCTGAACGGAAAGTGTGATCAGGAATTAACATGAGTTGTTCAGAGTAAGGACACAATACTTATGGCACGCATTGAATTTCCGGTCAATTTTTAAACATCTGGTGTCCGAACACAATCCGATTGTGTTGCCCGACAGCCGTCACTGATTTACTTTGTAAGATTTTGTTTACAACGAATGCCTGGTCACCTGAGGTTTCAGTGTCTCTTTGTGGATTGGAGATTAAGTCAGTTCTTGAAGAAATCATAAACGAGAGATTTAGCTGCGTTTCAGGTGAGTCTCCAGCAAAACCAAATTTGTTTGCTAATTAATGTATGTAGCTAAATTCTAGCAGTTTCTCCGGTGTTTCCAGGCCCGTGTTTGCTTCCGTTTTATCTTACTATTCTTGAAATCGAAAGTGCGACACATTCCAGCTGTAGAATTGATTCGGCCAACCGTGTGGTTATTCAAATGTTGAAAGTAACCTGATCAACACGGAACCGATGTCCTCAACGACGATTTATTTTCCTTCCAGATCTTCTCTTCTGATATGTTACTAGAAGTTCTGTGCCTGTGTCTGATATTTTGCCTCCCAGCATCGCCACAGGTCGCTGTTGGTGGATATACACCATTTCGTTGTCCAACTGCCAATGAAATACGAACATTCACATCATTGGTAAGTGGTATAACGTAACTACCAGATACCTTGTTTAGTTGAACGCCGAAATTTCAAACTACTTGGGAACGGAATCTGTCAGTGGTCAAGAAATCCAGATTTTGGAGGTTTCTACGCAAGTGGTTGCAGGTACAAACTATCGAATCAAAGTAGGCTTTTGTTTTATGTCATATTACATGACTTTTTCCACATCCAGATTCGCCTTGCTAACGGCCAATGTTATCTTGTTGAAGTGTATCAAAGTCTTCCTTCTCCTGAAGATGGCAGCGTTACGCTCAGGATCACCCGTTTGACGCCAATTACCTGCCCCACGGTACAATCCTGTATCAGATACACGAACTGATATGTTGATTTCTGTGTGTCAGCTTTCCACGAACCTTGAAAGTAATGGAATACATATATGTCTTGATTTGAGGAACCATGATGGACTAAAACACGCCTTCCTTTTTCTGTCCCAGGACATTTGCGATTGGTTGATCAGTCTGTTGGGTTAGAAACTCACCGGCGGAAGTTTTTTACTCAACTCGCTTCCTTAATTCAGCCCGACAACTCAACTTGTTCGTTTTACAAAACGCTCAGTGAAACATCTCATCCAACACCTAAGTCCAGTTGTACCTTCTCAATATAATGTAGTCCAGAGTAAGGAATATGCTACACGAAAAGGTACTCTAAATTTGCTTAGGCTTAGCTTTTGGATCAGTAAACTTCTTGATCCTAACATTATATAAAAAAACAGCCCCACGACCGCAAGACGTCCACTCTAGTAAACGTGCTCCACCAATATGCGACAAACTCTCTAGCTAGCGTCCATCATTTGGTACACCTGGTTGGATTGCGACTTCTCAGAGAAAGAGAGGTTTCCCTCACTTTGTGAAATCATCCCTCCCATGAGCTAATCCTAGATCCCTTGTATTGTTTGACCGTCTGTTCCAAGACTTTTGTAAGGCTCTTGGCAATCAGTTCGAAAAACTCTCTGATAAATGGGAATGCAGATTGTCCGCCTTCACTGCGCTTTGTTGGATTCGCTGCGTTGCATTTTCACAGGAATATTGGAATAGGGTATTCTTGAAAGGCCATACCACAAAAAGATATATTTATTTACCCTTGAATTCCGTGGTACGCGATTATGTGTCTCGACGTGATTTGTTTAATTGCACACCAAAAAATAACAAGTCGAAAGGCCAATCAAAACAAATGGTGGAATAACACAAAAAGGATCTGTCAAAAACTGGAAGTACTGACCACAGCACAACGGAATCTGCGAATGGACCAATCAAAGTAACGAAATAAAAATCAGAAGATTAACACCCAATCAGCCTTCGGTAAGCAGCCATAACAACCAAAGAAGCCCAAAAGTTAGTGAAAACAAATAAGCACATCTGCAGAAGCAGTCAGACGAAATTCAATCAGGCAACATTGCAACAGGTTTGCAATTGACAAATCGAAACACAAAATGTCAACCCTCAACCAACTATATCAGATAATATCCAGAGCCAACAAAAACGCCAGTCAATTAGGAGGAGATACTCTTGTCAGGTTCAAGCTGACGGAGACTCTCAGAAAGGTAAACAAAAATGTATGTGACGGAGTCGCTGAACCTGGCGACCAAATCAAGCACCGTCAGAGTTGAAATTAACTTCGCCACAGACGCTACTGATAAAGGGCTTGTGCCTCCATTTGTGGTTGAGTTCCTCTTCCACTTGACCAACTTTTGCGATTAAATTGACCAGAACAAACGTTTGCAGGCAAGTTTCACCTCAAGTCTTCTAAGGAACTTACGTTACCTATGAAATCATTTCTCTGTTATCCGTTTCTGTCCAACATAGTTTAATATACCGATACTGGATACAAACAGATGACGAACCAGAAGTTCGAAATCAATTACGAAAGATGCATGCGACACTGGTAGGCACTTAAATATTGATAGCTCATTCCTAAGCGAAGCTGGAACTGCACCTTCTTGGTCTGCTTTACCAAAATCTTTTACCGAAATTCCGCTTGAGCATCGTCAAGGCGTACAACGTCACATCAAAAAGTGTCATTTCGCAGACCCTATGATTGGCCTTCTGTGTCTCATTCAATGATAACAAAGCATGTTACTGTCAAATTTCTCGTCGTGTTTGCTTACTAAACTTTTCAACAAAGTATAGACGCAATAGCAATGCATTGAAATCTAGTGGGGTGCTCGAATTCAGCGGATAGACAAGGCGTCTGAGTGTCATGTCCCTGTTGTGAGTATCGTTTCGCCATTCCTCTTATTCATTCACTAACTCCGCCCTTATGCTTGTGAATTTTCCTCCTGGTTCCTACCCGAGTTGTCACGGCTCTTGTATTTATCACTGAACTTGCCACATCCATCCTCCCACCAGACAAAGATACTCATGGGCGTTTTATTACATTTTTTGGCTTCCTTGTATAACCGGTCCGTTCCTATCCTGAAACGCCCGGGTAAATGCGTCCACCAAATTCGCGTCAAAAAATGTCGGATAGGAAGATCACTAACCCATCGTTATTCTTTATTCCAATCGTTATTATTCATGGTACGGAGTTCACCTTTCTAAGGTGTAGGCAAGTAATGGCCCCTGTGAGAACCACGTTTGAAGGTGTTCTAGGCTGTGATAGGCTTTTATGGAAGAGGCAATCAAAATAACACCCTAGTATATGGTTCAAGTCAGTTCGAAATGCGATATCATTTCGTTACTTATCGGTTGTCTGCCAGGCTGCGTGCATTTTTGGCGATCAATAAATGACTTTTATATCAGATGTAAGAAGGGAACCGATAAGCAATGACTGTTTCGCAGTACCTCAAGGTCACTTTTCAGGAATAACGGAACGACTTATGATGTTGTCATTCGGCTGGAGAACTGGCATCGCTAAATAGTAAAGGTGCCCTGCAGACACTGGGCGGCAAAAATAACTTCCGACGACTAAGTTAGTAAATAACGACAAGCTCACACATTTCGCAAGCTAAGTATCTGCAAGACGAAAATAATCCCTCCTAAATGTCCGTATTAAGGACAAACTTTGAAGCTCTCGCAAGTCTCTTGGCTGCATGGCGACTTTCCCAAAAAAGGTACCACAGTTGGAAGCCTAGATTCAATTTTTCGCACCCACTGACTGAAGTACACAGTCGGAGATTTAAATTGTACTCCTTTCTCCGTCCGACAAACATCTTGCGACTAACTTCATGGGGTGAATCCACCTTGACTCTTACGAAGTACCTGTGAAATAAATGCCACCTGTTCTGCAATATTAAGGGATTCTTATGGCAAAGACTCGGTGGAATCCCTGGAAGCCATGTAGGACGAAACATTGCTGTCTTATTTACACTGTACGAAGGGTGAACAGTAGACGCAGTAGCTAAAAGGAATGAAACGAAACCGTTATCTATCACTGTGAACTCAATGAGGCAAATCTCCAAGCGAATCTTCACTTCGACCGTAGGTTAGGATTTCAAGGACCAATTCTGGCAGTTACACTATCCTAGCTGCGGAAGAAAACGTGGCTTCCGACAAGAAGTCAAGAAGTCTGAATAAGTCAACATTCCCGTGTTAAAAGCGGATAGCTAGGACTGAAGCTCGCTAGTAACTTCTACTTCCTGTCGCACTTTCTAAGGAAGATCGAAATAGGACGCGTTACGCAGGGCTCTCACTTGGTGTTAAGGAAAACGCACCTTTGAATTTATGTATGAGAGCGCAAAATGTGTGCTGTGTATCGCTTGTGAAAGAATAGGCACCCTTGAATGCGGAGTCGTTTGTTGACCCCGCCGAACTAAGTGGTTACAAACTATTAGACAAGAGAGTGGAAATATCATCTGCACAGAGTTTTTAAAAACGAAATTCTCTGGAAATTTTTTGAATGTTGAACAACAATAAGGTGGTTCTGCATCTTTTGTACCAATCTTCCATCGGATGCGAAAACAGCGCCTTCACACCTGACCAAACACTACTCGCATGTTTCACCAGTAGTAAAAACCCTTAAATAATTCGTCCCGATAATTTGTCCCAGAAAGGATGATTAAGGCTCATAGAAGAAAGCAAGGAGTAAGGCAGGTAAATAAATGCCACATGGTGGTACATCTTTACAGGAAGATATCAATAATATCCACTGCCCATTCCAACTAATTGGTTGTAACGGAAACTGCATCCTTAAATTCAGCATGAACGCGTAAAATGCCTGCTCTGAATTACCCGTAGTTTTCAAGCGGCCCTATTGTCACTTCACGCCTCGCACAAAGTTAAGTAGTATAACTCAATTTACAAAGGCCTGTTATCTGCCCGACTGACCTTGAAACCCCGCAGATTTCATAGCTGGGCCGAGCTCTCGAGTTATTGGCGATCGACCGGTCACTGGTTGTGATTCTGTTGCGTCTGCCAGCAGGCACTTTATTCGTCGGTAATGTCTTAAGTAAGAATTATCTACACTGCTGGCGTAAAGGTTCGATTACGTCATCAGGATCGTGTTTGAAATGTTTAGATGCCCGCAGAAACGGACAAGTGCAGGCGAAGTGTACGTGTAATAGAATCATCAAGTGACGTTACCGATGTAAGGTGTTACACTAGAGGCGAGAAAACGTGCATTTCTTCAAGCCTTATCACCTGGATATAGCAATGAAAAAACCAAACGGGACGTTGTTGTCTGGTCAAAAATGGACGCAAATTTTGGTTCAAGGAAACACTCAGGTCACCACATTTTGGGAATCTGTAACGGATTAACGTGAATTAACGTGTTCCAGGAATGCCGAACGGTAAGACGGATTAAGCTATAAAATATATTGTTAAAACTGTAGTTTTTTTTCTGGTTTTGCTCGAACAGTTTTGAGGGGTCATCTTTGCATCAGCCCTTTCCGACTGCCTACGTAAACGAAGGCCGGTGCACAATACGAAATGCTTACACCAGGTAGACTCAGTCTAAGTGAAGGGTATCATATCGAAGAACCAACGTCTACATGGTCGTTGTTTTGATCTGATTTGATTACAAAAAGTTTATCACCAGTGCTTCTTTAAGGAGCGGAGTAGGTCCTACTGGTGCGTCATCGATTTTAAGTTCGGTGCGTGTTGTTGGCCTGGGCTGAACTTTTATTAGAATTGCTTGTTCGTTCGGGTGGTTCTGTTGGTTGATCTTTTATCCTCCGTCGAAGATCAGCCTCGATTAGCAGCATGCGTATTACCGCACACCCCTAGTCATATCACAACCTCTGACACACCGCTCTGATCTACCGCATGCCCTAAAAATGCATTAATGATGCCACCCTGATTGGTGATGAAAGGTCTGTAATCAAACTGTCCCTCTAATATCTTTCAAGAAGAAAATTCTGAGAATAGACGGTCTACCTTTCCGTTAGTATCATATTGATTTGCGGATGGTTGCTTATCATCATCTGAATTTGCAGCATTTAATTAGATCGATTGAAATCCATGGACGCATCCACGTGACAAGTAGCCAATAGGGAGAAACCGATAATGGGGTGCCGAAGCGTTTTCGTTAATCTTATAACTAGTCTTGTATTTTGGACCTTTTGTAAATCTTCTGTCAATCTGCTTGTAACGATTGGAGATGTTAAGAGCCGGAATTATGGAACAAGAAAGCTATGTCACACATTAGACTCGAAGAAATCGGTGAAATGGGAAGCGCAAATTAAAATTCGACTGCTTCATTTCCAGTTTCACGGAAGAGACTGTCGATGAGGAGCACATTCAATACTCTGGAGACTGACCAAGATCGAAATTGTGCGGCTTCCATGTATTGGGATAGATCACTTGAGCAGGAATTTTAAACGAACGACTACCCGGAGATCAGTGCACTTGGTTTCGCATCAAGGATCACATGCCAACCACAATAAAGTCATGCACGGTTGTAGTATACACCCACCGGTTTGAGAACAAGACACCATGCTGTTGATTCCAAGCTTCAGTATTGTGAAACATTCAAACATGCAACCCAGTTAGAAAGCTGTTTTTCCATGGTGGCCCACAATGATAGGATAAATCAAATAAACTCAGTGAAATCTGAAAACAGGCAGCCACATGATATAAGGGTTCATTTTGCATCGAAAAGCGCACACAAAAGCCAAGACGCAAAGGAACAATTTTACAATGGAATGCCGGATAAAACTATGTTGCTAGAAAACACACTGTCGTCAGACGGGGAAAAAATAATCCAGGCCATTCTCGATCAGTCTTTTTCTACAGTGATTTAAACTGCATGATGCTTCCCCATTTGTTGGTCAAACGCAACACTGTAATGCAAGTAGAAAAATTTGGAAAAGAGGGCAGAGTGTCAAAACAAACAGTGGTACCTATGAACAGGGAGAAAGAGCTGTTTGGGAGTTACAACAAAATTAGTCAGATCTTGTGAGTTAACCAGGGTATGTTGTGATTGGATCAACATCAAGGACAGCAACATCAGTGTTGACATTAATGCTTCATTGTCGTACAACCATTAGTTTCGCCTAATTATATTTAAAGCCCTAGTGTGAAAAGAAGAGAAAAGACTGGGTGGGAGCCTACGTCAAGCATTCTGAGATGCTCACACCTGCAAGCCTCAACCAGACTTTCTGAATAGGAATTAACAGCACGAACGCCAATGATAACGACTGGCCGCTAAGTCCAAACGGGGTCAACAGGACCCCAACACCACAACACCCAACCTGCTCACAATCTTTTTCAAGTCCTTCTGCCAAATCGTACATTGCACACCTCGCAGTTTCCGCCATTTTGAATAGGGCACGCAGAACAACACTGGTCTTGGTAGACGGTCTTTCGGCAAGAGTAACACATGGCCGAACCATCATAGTTGATGGTGCTGGATACTTCCTCGACTAAAACCAAACACCCATATTTTCTAATCACCTTTTTACTAACACTCTGACACTATCCAAAACCAGCAACGCTTCTGAGACATCGGTGATCAAAAACCTGGAGACACCTCACACCGTCTATCCTCAGAGTCCACGTCTCGCGCCCACACGACGAAACAGCCTTACTGTAACATGGTAAACCCGACCCTAAGATCTAGTGATAGATCAGGAATGATTCTAGATCATTCTTAAAATCGAACGAGTCCTCACGTGATAGCAAGTTGTTCAAAAGTTTCACAGTCCAAATAAATCCATTTGTAAATCAGTCTGGTGTTCACGGGTGACTCAACTAGAACTCTATGATCTCTCTGGATTTCCGGTAACAAGTTGCATTTTGACCGACGGTTTGCGCAAACTAATTTTTCAGTGTCACAGTAGGCGATGGCTAATCTCCTACCACAGAAGCAGCATACTTAGAACAATTGGGGTCACTTTCTTCTGAAACCAAATATGCTCGAATTAGCCATTCGAGCGATTACGATCACACTGCATTTGTCTAGGCAGAGATGAAGAATAGATTTTCTACAGAGGAAAATGTTGGTAGCTCGTGTAGTGTAGATGGTCCTTGGATTGTTCGCTGAGCTGGGTGATTTGACTGGAAACGTTTGATCACCAATTGGATTAAATCATCAGTGTACTATTGGGGAGCGTAGTGGTGCGTAGCGGTTGGTTGGTGGTTGTGCGTTGAGTAGTGTTACGCGTGTGTTAATATACGTGCTGCTAGCAGGGGATGATCTTTGATCGCGATTAGATCGCTCCGTTGTCCTGTGTCCCAATTCGCCGAAGCCCGAGTGAAGTTTGAGCTTTACATCCCCTGATTTCGTAATCTGGTCGATTTTAGAGTGCCCTTTGTCATTTCAATTCCCGGATCGTGACCTTTATTGATTTGGCTCCAAGAAGTTCCTTGTTTCTTTTTTTGTTCCTTTGTTTGTGAATCCAATATTCGGTCCTCATTGGCTGTTCTTGCTGGGATGTTGGTCTTTTGCACGCACCACTACGCCCCTCAATAACGCACTGATTATTTCACCTCGATGAAACGTTTGCAATCGAATTGCCCAGTGCAGCGAACAAACCAACGACCATGAAGAATAGATAAACTGGCCGTGTGCGAAGTCTCACTGTCTTTAGGAACCTACAAAAACCGGCTTATACGTCATCTATGGAAAGCCGCACCACAAAAGAAGAAATTTTATCTCATTTAACCAAAAACTTCTCTTGACACATTCCGTTTCAGAAGCTCACTGAGACCACAATGAAACGTGAAGCAGCCAAACTTACTTGTTAGGTATTCTAGAGAGCTCATGCCTTTCCATTGAGCAACGCCTTCACATACTGATGAAGGAACACATACTGGTTCTAGAAGGGATGAGAGATGGGTTATGGGTTATCGGCAAGGAACGAAATGAGGATAAGAACAAGAAGGCGACCCATGCATACTCACATCAAATGAATATCAGAAATAGCGGTGTTGGCGCTGATGCCCGAGAATGTTTCCTTACCACAAGCAGCCTGACACGTCTACGTTCTAAAACACCCAGAAAGTCTTAATGGGAACTGGTACCATGAAAATCCATTGAAAAATGCTTGGGATCGGAGCTTTTGTGTCAAAAGCAAATCGTTGACCAGAAGTAAATCCACCGATAGTTTATCAAGCCTCTTTGAAACGATATTACCATGACGACCACACCAATCAGCGCTGAATCAGGTTTAGGACGTGCTATCAGGATCAAGACTTGGACACTGAATCCTGAGAACAGCGACAAAACTGTTTGTAGGTTTCCTCACACGTTCACCCCAAGTAACAGCTCATTCTTAATGTCCGTCATTACACATTGTTGGAGCCAGTATCTTCACTGTACGTGTGAATTTGCTGACGGAGTAAACAGTTGATAGTATTGGACTTCGTTTTGAATGCGATTTTCAGCATTTTGCAACGCCATCTTCTGCATCATATGGTTCGATGTGCATTTTCACCAAGCTATTCAACGATGACACTACAAGCTTCACGGTGTTATCGGTTTTACTTTCGACGAAGAAGCTCACAGTAACTGGTTGAGAGACCAACCAATCAGTCAGTTCTTTTACACATGAAGGAAAACGTCACACCCATATAAGGTAAGTAAATATAGTAGCACACATACTGCCTTAATTTTTGACTTTCTGAAAAACTCAGATACACTTGCACAAATTGTCCGAGCGATTTCACGGATGATCATCATATAGACTGATGCAGTTTGATAGACTTCACATCAAGCCTGTTGGGACCCAAGAGTGATCGTTCCACTTACATTCAATGTGTCGATGTGTTTACTGGTGACTGATCGGATGATGGTTGATCTGTGAACCAAACTTGGGAATCGGCTAGCAGACGCCTCGTTCCCAGACAAGGAGGCACATAGTCAGGCGCACACTGGCGATATCTCCTGAGCGACCATCTGATCAACCACCAATTTCATTCATTTAGTCATTTCAAGCAGTAGTGGGCATGCCTCTGTGTTGTCTGTATGCACGCTAAACTTCTGAGCGAACTCCTTGTCGCTTGGAGTACGAACAGACCAGTATTAGAACCCGCTAACCCTCCGTTTCGATGCCTAACTGGGTTATGGTTATCACAAGTCAGTCAGTATTTGATCAAGATTGGATGGCACAAGGGGAAACCAATAGCGAAAGAGGAGGCCGATAAAGGACCAGGTAAGTAATTTAGTGGTGTTTCTGACTGATGTACTTAACCCTCGTAACATTTTGCCCCTTTACCCTCTGATCGTTATGGTTGCTTTATAATGCTGCATCCCAAGTTGGATAAAATACGGTGAAAAATAATAGATCAGAGCAAACCTGATATCTTTCTATTGGTGATTTTTTAGCGAATACTTTGGATTCCCGTTTAAGGGCATTATACCTAGCGGAAATAACAAATTGACCACCGGATACGCAATGTGGAGAAAAAATTATACTCTAAAGAGCATTGGTCTGTCCTAAAAAGTGATGTATATCTAGGTGCCTGACTCACCACTTTATGAACCATATGCATGCGACATTCACGAAGCAGTTCCACTGTCCCCTGAATGTCAAACAGACCTTCACCACTATCCAGTTGTCGTTTGATGATGTCTGCGGCAATGAAAACTCCACTGCGGGCGGAACCGGTGCTTTGTAGAAAGAGGGAGAAGATTTTTCTGACAGGACAGGTGCATGCTATGCAGAATATGTTATGTGGTATTTAATTCATAATTTATCTTAATTAGTGAATTCCGGAAGACCATCAGGTAAATTTTCTTGTGGGTAGGAAATCTATGAACATTTAACAGGCAAGGTCAGGCAAGGTCAGGGGGATTCCGCTTCATCCCCCGAGTATACTTCACTCAGGTTATCAAGAGAACAGTACCCATGAAAAGTAAGAACTAGCTTGGCCATCTCTTCCACGATGGAATCAGGCATTTTGGCCTCCTTTCCGTTGACTTTGTGTCTCATCTTGTTCCCACTGTGGTCTGACTATGTTTTAAAGTGTTCATTGCACTTTCTCCAAAAAAGTGTATTTTTGATCCCTTAGACAGTTTTGAACGGAGAAGCTAGCAGCTAACTTAAAAGTGAACTCAGAGGGATTCAAAGTCGAGGTTTTGAAGAGAAAATTCGGACAGTTTTGACGGAGAAGCTAGCAGCTAACTTAAAAGTGAACTCAGAGGGATTCAAAGTCGAGGTTTTGAAGAGAAAATTCGCTGTTTGAAGCCACATCATAACTGTCTTTGTGACTTTAATTTGTATGTGAGCGCAAAATGCTAACAGTTCAGCACAACAGTAATTTACCAAATGTCAGTGTGAGGGTGAACTCTGTTAGACCTTGGTCATCCATGTGACAACTCACGACTGGAAAAGTGTTTCAACAGAAGGGTGAGCCATTTTCTAGCAAAGGCATTGCCTAATTCTTTTTGAATGTACTTCAGCCTCATGCACTGAATGAAAAGTGACTGAGCTTCACTGATCTACACAAATCCTAATAATGCGATCCCCATAGGACGAGTCAACGTAGCCAAAGTCAAATAAAATCTGATTTTGATTTGCTAGCCTTTGAAAGACCGTTGAATACGGTACAAGGTGTTCTAGTATGTTTCCGCTGATCTCCAGCCCTAGTGATTGGCGAGCTGCTGGAACCATCGGACGAACAGAATATTAAGACAAGTGACCAGCGTTGAACGGAGTCGCGCGCAAATCTCCATTACTACTGCACCCTTCCTATCATTCTTCTTTGTGCTCCTCTGTTAACAAATAAAGCTCGTTTAAGTGTGATAATCTTATGCAACCCAGGCATATTACAAAATCGCATGAATGACTGAATTCGAAGGAATCAAAATTGAATTTTTAAGAATGGTTACATGCTGCGAACACGATGGTTGTTAATATGTGACGCAGAACTGGAAATGAAAGGTTCCAAAGCCCCTGGGATGAACGGAAGATACGCTCCACCCTGTTGCCCACTCAATGAAATCTTACGTTCTATTTTCGAATGATGATTAAAGAAATCTTTGAAGGGGTATGGACATTCATGGGTTCACAAATTGAAGAGTGAGCCGAAGCTGAATTACTCTAGAGGTTTCGTTGAAATACTAACACTAGAAGACCAGATAACATTGCCAAAATTCCTTGCATGTTAAGCGATCTTGATTCCATCAAGCTCTTATATTGAACTACCAAAGCCACTTCCTCTGACGGCGGCTCAGTGTTTTGTCTCCTACAGTGTCTTCTGCGCGTTCACAAATAGTGAGCCGAAGCTGAATTACTCTAGAGGTTTCGTTGAAATACTAACACTAGAAGACCAGATAACATTGCCAAAATTCCTTGCATGTTAAGCGATCTTGATTCCATCAAGCTCTTATATTGAACTACCAAAGCCACTTCCTCTGACGGCGGCTCAGTGTTTTGTCTCCTACAGTGTCTTCTGCGCAAGTCATACAGAGAAACCCAGTACAAATACCAAAACCACTCTGTTACTTTTGCGTTTGTGTACGTCCTTGTTTAGCTAATCATCAGTCGCTACGGATGGAATGGATGTGCGCACTTTGCACAGCTTGCCCCATGTTGAAAAGCTTACCACAACAGTGTGTTCTACTCTAAAGCTTAGGTTGCTTGATGTTCACGGAGAGCTCATAAACTGGGTTGATTTCTTCAAGTATACGGACTTTTTGAGGTTTCCAAATCATCAAGCGTGGCAAGAATTAGAAAATTAGTATTACATCTATACGTTTGCACTGCACACCAAGAAGAGAGAGTGGCCTTTGAAAGCAACTCTTTCTGAGAGCTAGGATTGAATATGACCTGTCTCCCCACACTGACGGTGCTCGCAGGCTTAAATTATCTGACCACTGCTACTTACCGTTAATGCTGAGAATAGTTTAGAACGGCGGTGTCTGATGGATACGTTGGAAAGCGCTGCTGTTTTATCCTCCTTCTGGTAAGTTCCGTCGTCCGAGTTGACTATGCCGGTTTGGACCTTTCTTCCACCAACTGGGATATGAAAAAACAAACCACCTTTCCTTGCTCACACTGTCTGGTTCCTAACAGTCAGAACCGACGCTAAACTACCGGGTTCGCAATCGTTCTGCGACAATATTATGGCGAAAAAGCAAGCGGATGAAGCCGTACCCATCAACCCCTTGCTGACTGCGCTACATTGGCCGCATGCAATCCGGATATTTTTGAAATTGACTCATCCTTTGCCAGCAGAGTTTCAAAGTTGAGTAAAACAAAACATAAGTATACTAGTACTGTTGTTGTCCCTCCATTCAATTCAAATCTGGAAGAATTTTGTGCCTTTTGGCAAGCGAAATGTCATCAGAAATATCCCGGCCTTCAGAAGACTGATTTTTGACCGCAAAATACCTTGAATTTCGAACCAGAAAAGATCGCATATGGAAATGGAATCTGCTTATTCTACGTCCAAAATAATCTACATGACCCTCTATACTTGAGCTGACCTGCAAACCATTGTGTTCCCAAGACTCGTCTGATTATGAGGCTATTTATTTGACTTAGTGATTCAGTATGCCCCGATTTCTTTCTTTCTGTTCTTCTCCTAGCGGGTGAGTTAATCTGTTCATCTGCTGTTGAACTCCATCAACTCATAATGTGCCAAACAACGGGTCAACTCACAGGAAACAATGTTCGTCCATTCCATTGGTTCTTAACCTCGAATTCTTTAGGTGACCATTTATGATATCAAAAGTGCACGCCTCAATTTTGAGGTGGGTTCATATGATTGTTAACCAAAGGTTGGATCGCCCGTCAAATCCGGTCGACATTATTTGTTACTGGACACTGCTCTCCTCAAGAAAATATAAGCCCCAGATAACAAACCGATCCAGTTACATAAAGTTTAACGCGGTGTTTAAATTCATGCTGTCTAGCTGAAAATTTACGCATACAGCTAACCAGACGTTAAACACAACACTAAAAGAACTTGATGCATTCTAGGTCATACGGAGAAGCTCGTACTTGTAGACAGAAAAACATAAGCTAGAGTCAGAGAACCCAATGTTTGACTCACAAAACTATATAAAAACCGTCCGTTTTACCACTTGTGTGACCAATAAGTTTTTCGAGATTAGAATGAGCTTCGATAAAAGAGTGTATGAGTGAAGAAAACTAGATTAAATATGCCAGACATATTTTGGTAGAGCAAAAGCCAGTACCAACCTGCAATGAACTAGGGTGGGTGCACCTCTGTTCTCTTCAATCACTTTTAGTTTTTGGTATTCATTGATGACTGCAGTAAAATCCGCCAAGTAGGGGACTCCGTGTTCCGGCCACAATTTCATTTGCAACTGAGTCACAGTTGTGGATACAGCATCTTCTGAGCTCTGCAATAGTCAGGAATCGAGAACAAATAAAATGTATGTTTACCGATGGCGAGTAGAAGACTGAAGCTCATTTCGTCTGTTTTAAAAGAGACGCCATTACCTAATTTGTCCGGAAAATCACCCATTGGGGTGGTCATAGGTCCTAACGTTCCAACAAATGCATTCTGATGATAGACTCCTCTTCAGAGCGAACCATGTCATAAAAGAAACTTATTATTAGCAGCCCTGAAGTAACTTCTGTGTAGGCCAGCTATGTTCAAAAGCAAACTGGAACTACTGGAAAAGACTAGAACATTGCATAAACGCGCACAAGTAGAAAGCAGAACAAAGCAATATTGCGTGTGCTCAAAAGTTACCTATAAGAGGCTGTGATGGGCCCAAAAACACTGGTAACCCCAAGAGCTATTGAATAGGAAATTAGACAAACTCTTGTAACTTTGGGGATTGTATGCCACCAGCAAAAGAGGCCAGACATGCTGAAAATCGGAATGCATTGTACAGTTGTTTCGTGCTCAGTAAGATCCATCAGAACTGCGCATCTCACGAAAATCCAGAGAGTTTTGTGATGACAATCACCAAGTTGTGGGTTTGGAGTCTTGTCTAGGCTTATGAACCTCAAATCATCCTAAGGTATGTTTTCATGCAGAAAAGCAGACTTGTTTAGTGAACTAAAAGGACATATGCAGTCGTCGCTAATTGTATACCATTTTGAATTTATATAATCTGGTTTATGCGGCGCAACTTTGGTAACTTCACAGGATAGAACAACTTGTATATTGTAACAAGCTTCGGGGTTGTTACGATCAGAAAGAAATTCTTCTGTAAGCCCATTAATCCTTCTTCCTGTCTAGAACTACAGAAAAAACTGAATTTGCTCCCTTAATTGCCGAGCATTCCTACCCACAAAACTACTGATCATACGGACCTCAATTTTATCCGATTTTTCGAAAATTCCGGGTTATTTACCACCGAAAGAGCGGTAAATGTTTTCAGCTTAGTTTACATTCGACCAAGATTCAGAGGCAATATTCTAATACGCTGCATATCCGTGGCACCACATAATTACTACCGTACGCAAGGTAGACAGAAATACCATTGGTCCCTGTCCGCAGCTTTATGTATTGAAGTAACACGCATGACCCACTCCCTCATACATGGGTTATGGTCCGAAATTATAATGTTGATAATGAAATATTGGATAGGAATTTTCTCAAATATTCATTCGGACCCATTAGACGGAACTTTCAACTTCTTCTCCGTTGTTTTTAGGTCCTCGCGATCCGAGATTGTGGAAGAACTCCAGAGAATCTTGTTTTAGGCGCCAGAAGAGTATTTCGCGTCCGGATGTGTTATGACGATGTCTCATCGCAAAGCGTCCAATGGGAGTTTTCGACCACTGAGCCCATGAGATTGTAAAATGCTAAAGGACTCTATAATGCTGTATACCTCATTTTCCACAGAAGCGTAGTATCATCGACTTTTAAAAGACTAAATAACAGATGTTTGGTTGAGTCAAACTGCCCCGTTGTTCAGATAATGAGCATCAGAAGCGTACACTATGAGAATGCTGGAGAAGAGTATGCTTAAGAACAAACATTGGGATGGAAGCGCCTAGTGTAGCATGATGTGGATGAAGCGAGAATGTATAGTTTGTCGATTGAGTGATGAAAGCCTAGACTGGCAAAAGGTACCCAAAAACAGGCATTAATTTAAACACCAAGACGAAAAACAGGTCACACGGGTAGCTGAAGTGCACGACTATTAACAGTGTTAAAAAAATTAAAAAATCCTTCAGCTGCAGCCCACTTTCAGTGTCTAGTTCCCAGCCTACCCGAAGGAAGCACTAGGGCTGCGATACTACTAGGTGGCCCAAGCTTTGGCAACACCAGTCGAGGTAAAGTGGTTGGGATCGAACCATCAACCCTCCGGTCAGTAAATCTGTGCCTTAACCCCGAAGCTACATCGAACTCATTAACAGCAGTTAACAAGAAATCGGCTGGGTGTTTATGATCCAGCAATAGCGCCACGGATGTTTGCTTACACTATGATAATTGATTCATCATTATCAGCGCACATGATGGAATCTGCTGAGCTGTTGCCTTCTCCCGGACCGTCCTTTGGTGGATATATCTAACTGTGAAGAAACGGGTCTTCTTCCAAACCTAAGTCTCCATGGAAACTTCATAGAACAATGAGCAAACAAATGATAAAAATGAATAAACAAATAAACCAGCTAATTCCAGCTTCTGTTCATAGCATGCCTCCTTAAGTGTACTCTGCAAAACTGTCGTTTTGCTTATATTTGGGGCACAGCTGATCAGCAAACTGAAATCGTGGAGAAATCGCAGACTAGGTATGTTAGCTTTTCACATATTCGTCTTTCTTGAGAACAAGCCGTTGGCTGGATAAGTTGAGCGATCCACTCGACGTTTTCACCCTCACAACACCAAACAAGTTCTATAAACTGTCTATATAAGCAAGTAAGGTTTAAAGTGATTCCAAGCAAAGGCCTCTATACAAAGTGGATAATCTGAACAAAATGAGATGAACAGAAGAAAATAATTTCGGAAGGAACAGGTGGCCCGCAAAGCCTTTTAAACACTTTTTGATGACACACGCTTGGCTTTTGCTTGTTCGAATTCCAATCGAGACGTTCACAATATGCATCTTGACTCTGTACATCCGCAGACTGAGTGAAATTGACAGATTAGTTATCGGTAAGCAGCGGTGTATATTAACATCAAATTGACACAAAATAATCCCGTCACGCAAGGAAATTCGCCTTAGTCAACGTTCTGTTATTGCGTGTCCATATGAGAATAACATAATGGTTATCACACACTTTCGTCTAACAACTATAATGATATAATAACACAATATATAATAATATATCGACTATATTATTGTATTGTATGTATGTCATATTACACACTAATGTATAGTATATAATAATATAATAATTAAAGGACCATGATGGAAACGTTGGCAGGTTTTATAACCAGATGTCAATGAACAAAAAATCAGTATTCTCGCGAGTATAATCTTCTTGGAAAGTTCGAAAAAACCGATACAACTCGATACAACAGTCGACCAAAATAAAGACGGATCAGGTAAAAACTTCTGCACATGCGTGAGTGAACAAGCGGAGCGCAAGTATGGTATTCTACACAGTTGTTTTGGTTTTAAAAAGTGTAGGATATTTGCATACTGAGGACATTAAACCAGTAGGCTGACCTGTAAAACACCTGAGTTGCTTTGCGGATGGCAATAAACCTGTCACAGGTAGGAATAAAAAATCCTCATGGTTTTACAAGTCCACATTCAGCACCGTTGAAATTACTGACAAAACCGGTGGTCTTCTTTAATCGCCTGGTTGTAGTGGATTCTACTGAGTGTAAAAGATGAATGCAGTGTCCATCCGGGAATAATGTCCCGGGCAAATTGCTGAATCCTACAGGGACTTGATTCATCAGACAGGACGGATAAAGAGGATGCCATTTTAAGATTTTGCAGGTATTAACCGTATTCACTGGCGTAGTGAAAGAGTCTGATATCTTCTTGTTGCAGGAATTATTATTACGGGATAAAGTTTGGATGAGGGTTATGGCACTCATTTTCAAAGGGGTCTCTATGCAAAGCAATCCACAGATGTTAGCTGGGCCCAGGGTACCAGATACTGTGCCAGATGTGAGCTAACTGATTGCCACGCTCAACATATCTCTCTCTGCTTTTTGTTGAGTACCAATGGCTGAAGCGATTTAAGCCATCAATTTGACTTGCAAACCCAGCTGGGTAGTCAGGTGAACTATCTCTGAACGGATAAATTCACAGGATTCATTGTACTGCCGATCCTGTTCTATCAGAAAACTTATCAAATGCCGATTGTGACAAAAGAACAAAAAATGTCGTGAAACTCACATCTACCAGACTGATCTTTCTTATTGTATAGCTTGGATAATCTTCTTCCGCAATCAGCGTCACTGCCAATTCGTTACCATGAGACATGTGAATCGTGGTCGCATACACCTCATCTGGCCAGTATCTGGCACATTTCGGCACGTTATCCTCCACCAATCTGTAAACAGAACCAAAGGAGACCAAAGGGACAAACTTAATGGGTTTCAAGCATACGTCCAGGAAGATCAACCCCTAATTCGAATGTCAACGGAAGTCTAAGTTTCTTGATTCGACCCCAGGATAAGGACCACGGGAAGTCCTAGCTAGACACACACACTTTCACAGCCGTTTCAAGCTGGATGTATCCTGAGTCACGCTCCTCCTTGACAAATAGTCATTTCATCAGGCACTTTTCTTCCCCAAGTGTTTTTGCAGAATTCGTGCTTTGTTTGCAGGTAACTAGGACTGAATCATTATGCTTACATCCACAGTGGATATATAGATTACTGTTGTCAGTAACAGACCTCTCCTGCGTTACCCCGGGATGATCTGACCCGAAAATTGCATATGCTATCGGTGGGATGCGGGTGAATTTTCAGTAACCTTATCAGTAGTATTATCTCCTTAAGCAACTAAATTTGCTGCACCAGGTGGCCTCGTGCTTCAGATGGTGCGATATTCGAGATTTCAGGATACACAGACGTAACAAACTACTCATAAAATTGCTGAAAACTCTTCGACGACCCACGACAGAATTCGACCTTCATTGAGCTCATCAGGTGGACATATTCCCCCTATTATCGTCAACTTTTATCCTACTTGAACCCAAATTGATAGACAAATAATTGTACTTGCCGAAATCTGTCCAGTTGTGGTTCAGGCGTAACATACGGAAACTCGGGGACTACATGACTAGTCCAAAGAAGAGCAAAATTGGTCAGGGGCTCTCGAACACCTTTTAGGAGCCTTATGACTGATGTATTACGTCTACCCAAGCAAACCTTTCTTCGTTATACTGGATGCGTTCTGAAGAGCAGTCCTTTTCAAAGATTATTTAAGGGAGCTGCCAGTAGTATGTATTACTTTAAAAAGACTTGGACTTACTGTGTAAGCATTACGATCAATGAAACATGATTTTCGGCAATCATTTCCCAAAAGTCTGCAATCGTCTTCTTCAAAGGCGCTTGCGCTGCGATAAAGTCCACACGTGCTGGGTTCAATTTTGGTGCAGCTTGAGCGTCTTTGCTTGGGTTTACGGCATAAATGTAGCTGGCATTTATGTAATGTCCAATCTGAAAAGCAAGATCGGTATAATTCAGGAGGGACTGTCTTTCCAGATGAGTTTATAATGTCAAGTCTTGGTGTGCCGTAAAGCCAAAATAATTTGCCAAAATAGTACAACACTGATGACATCGGCTGAAAATTGCCACTCCACACGGACAAAGGTCACCACCTCTCTCACATGGATTACGCATGTCATTATGATGCTTCTAGTAAACATATGAGTTCGCAAGCAAAACAGTTTCTCTGGCTGACCCACCGAGAATCGGTGGGGACGACTATCGTTGTAAAGGAGTATCGAGAATGTTTTGATACTACTTCTACAATGCTAATTAGCGTATTTAGTGGTACAAAATTCGGTTTATTGATACTCTCAAAATCACGTTGCTGTCGTCGTGATTGTTGTTCTTTTTGCTTCTGCTGCTGTTCCAGCCGCAGCAGCTGCTGATGTTCTTGTTGTTGCCTTTGTTCACCCTGTTGCTGATGATCTTGTTATGAACGTTGCTGTTGTCGATGTGCTTCTGTTGTTTTTGCTGGTTCACTTGTTGTTCCTCTGCTGCTTCTTCTGCTGTTGCTATAAGCCTTGTTGTTGTCGTTGATGATGTTTTTCCTGTTGCTGTTGCTGACTGTGTTCTTGGTTTTTTCGTGTTGTTATTGCGGCCGCTGTGATTGTCGCTGTCGTTGTTCCTGCTGTTGCTTTGATGGTTACTGTTGATATTGTTTATGCGATTCTTGCTGCTGCCACTGTTGTATTATTGACGTTGTTGACGCTGTGGTTGTTTGGGTCGCCACTGGAGTTTTTGTTACCGCTGCTGTTATTACTCTTGCTGGTGTTGATGCTGGTAATTTCGGTGTTTTTTGTTGCTCGTGCTATTGTTGGCAATCTTGTTTTTGCTGTTGTTATTGTTGTTGTTGGTGGTAATGCTGTTCGTGCTTGGGTTGTCGTTGTTTTTTGTTGTGGTTTTTGTTAGAAGCTACCCCCCCCCCCCGATTTTACCTTTGGATGTAAGCCAATCAATTTTCAAGACGTCCACACCATAACGCAAAGTACAAGTTAATTCAGGTTCGAATTTTTCAGTTATGGTATCCCCCAGCTGAATGTGCCACTGAATATGCCCTCCCTAACACTTCGGATGACGGGGCGCTGAGATATCGCAGTATACGTTCTTGAGGTAACCCGATCTCAGAGCTGCTGAAAACGTTTCGTCTACCCACGATTGGTTCTGCCCTTGTTGGGCCTTTCAGATAGGTACGGTTTCCAGGTTCCGCTCAAGTTGAAGTTCAACTTGAAGATGACGTTGGTTGGAATGGGGCGACTGCAGCAACCAGATGAAGCTCAGGAACTGCGAAGTGGTTTCGAGGAGCTCCATTGGAGTGTTTAGCGAAGTTATAAAAAACCTGATCCATAAAAAATCTACACTATTATCCAAAACTTTCTCCTTCATCAAAGGACCATATCTTCTACGTTTGTGCGCACTCTCTTTTTACAGACCACGCAAACAATAGGATTTTGAACTGACACTTTAGTGAAGTTGTAACGGAGTTCTGCAGCAAACCTTACGGGAAAAATAAGTTTCATCTCTTCGGCCAAGTAATCCCCATGAATCGACGTTCTGTTCACTCAGAGAGTGTGGATTTTTCTATTTATTGGGTGAACGCAAAGAGGAGACGTAAAGACAATATCCGAAAATTCCCCCTCTTCAACTTTAGAGTGGTGCAATCTTCTAAGTCTATACATCCACAGGTTATAACTTCTTATGGGAATGAACACGAATGATGAATTGAGGATTACGTATGCAAACATGACTGCAGAAACGATATCTTTTTGGCCCCATTTCTTGAAACATTTTAGAGACCACAAATAGTTATGCATCTGTTGGGAATGAAATGGCGAATTTGGAATAGGTTTCCTTACAATGAAAATTAAAGACCCCTGTTTTGTTGTAGAGGGGTGCGAGAATAATCGGAGTTCTGTTCACATTCGTTCAGAGAAAATCGTTCAGCTGTAGCATACTTTTGGTGCCTAACTTTCATGCCACCAGAAGGAAGCGCGAGGGCTTGGATACTTCCAGGTTGCGCAAACCTTGACAGGGAAAGGCGAGAGGTAGAGATCGGGTTCGAATCATGGACCTTCCGGTCAGTAAATTCGCACTCTTACCACTCACGCCATCTGGCCCTCCGTATTTACATTACCTTGGTTTGAGTTACCCTCATTCTGTCTTGGCTCACTGATTTTGTTATTCCGCGTCATCATGAAAGGCATGGCACTTAGGTTCATTATGGCTCCTCAACAGCGCCTATCCATGGGATTCTAATGAAGGACGCCTGATAGGGGAGCTAATGCATTCCATCTTCGCTGTATAGAATATTGCTGCGTAGTCAGTTGAACAAAGACTCCGAAATCCTAGTGTACCAATAGTTTGCCATCAGCATGTTATCGGTGACCAGGTGAGTTTTTCTATTCGAAGGCCAAAAAAACTTAAGTAAACCAATTGAAGTGTACAGGGTGCAGTTCACATCGTCCAGTCATCGACGCTTTTATCTCTTGTTTGTTAAGGGTGAGTAGCGGCTTTGCAGCGGCTAGACTCGCAACTTTATAGCTATGTAACTGCATTTTTCCGGCTGTTATAAATGATTATCAAAGCTGAATTTACCAGCTGCTATTCTGTTCACAAAACAGCAGCAGAATCCCACTTTTATACTCATCCAATGAGGTTATTGAACACTGGGGAGCGCAAAGTTGGGTCTGCTGCTTGATTCATTCATAGCGCCATTTATTAAGCCAGCATTTACACCATTGCATATCTAGTCATCAATTTCAAAACCCAGTGAATGCCCTGAATTTGAGCCTAATAATGTACGAATACCTCAACAGTGATAGGAGGTCTGGGATGAGGATTTAGCGAGGATAAACTGTACATACAATATACATGATATTGCTGAAATTAGTACAGTTTTTAGTAAATGCTTTGTAAACCTGAAGAATTTGGTCCATGGACCATTCGCTTGGGTCGCAAAGCAAAGTTTTAAAACCACTTATACACATGTTTTCAATCTTAACATTTTGAGATTTATAGGTCGAAAAAGTTTTATAGGACGTATTCAAATTAGTACATATTTTTATGGTTGTAGTATTCAAAACCTACCTCCTTTTGCAGAGGGTTATTCCCACTCAGGAGCACAGCATTATGGTCGTCTAAATGAAGAGTGTATCAGGAGAATACGATTTAGCAACAAGCAACATTTCTTACGATTTGAAAGCCGGACATGAGAAGCGAGAAAACCGTAAAGTTGAATCTATAAAAGTGGGTAAATGGCGTTCACGAAGTTTTGCACTTGGGCGGTTTGTATTGCAATGAAAGGAACTAAACAATCTAAATGATTCTGAATACCGATACTGATATATGTATATATATTTATATATCAGAAATGGAGACAATTTGTTTGATGGCTCATGGCATTATCATGACTTTTGTAGCTAGTTGCAGCACTCAGTTTTGGAAAAGTTTGTAGGTCCATTTGTCTCAGCCCCGTGGAATGCTGGAAATTACGTTTTTGATGCTCGACGTGCTCTCTTGTAGAATTAGCTCGAAGTACTAGTGATTTTTGTTAAATTTTGAGAGGGGCGGCTATCCACTTTTGACATTAACGTGGTTTCGACTATCTCAGTCCAGAGAGGGCTCCGTAAAGGTTACATAAACCTTCCTGCATATAGGGTTCAAACTCCTATCTGGAGAACAAAACTGAACAACTCACTCACATGGTATGATATCCGGATATCGATTTAGTGCGTGATTCTTCGGGTCTGTGGCAATATTCGTCGTCATGTTTTCATCTATCTCTTTCTTCAGACAATTCTGTCGTAAAGTCTGTTAAAGTGTGGAATAGCAGACCAATTCGTGAATTTGTAATCATTGCATTTCAGCAGACGAGATATAACATTACACGTTGACTATTCAAAACCTTTCATTCATGCTAAATACTGATGAAACTAAGTGATAATTGTTGCCTCAGAGGACTAATGGCTACAATCTTCTTTCCGACCGAAGTTTGCTGGCGAATAGAAAGTCATTTGAGTGCAAAAACGATTCCGATTTATAAGAGGTATCGTGAGGTAAGTCATCTTACAGGTAAGGTGGTGACAAAACTACCCGAACTGTTTGAATGGAGATGAAACACAGGTGTTCTCTGTTCTGCGTTCTTAAGTACAAACTGATGGTCTGTCCAGAAACGGTCCCCAAATTGCAGACTTCATTAGAGCGTGTTGATCAAGGCTGCTCCCGCTTTTGACGGTTTCTGACCCAAATGTCGAATTTCAAAGCCAGTGATAAACATAACAAGGAAACCATATTTCTTCTCCGATCAGAACTGTACCTTTAGCAAGATAATGTTACTATGAAACATCACAGGAAACCTGGGTCAGAACACCCGAAAACTCCAATACTTGTAGTGGTCCCGGTTTACTATAAACAACAGGAAAATTGTTTACGAGTTTCCTCTGAGAAGAACTCCACCAAAGCAGATGGCACCCACAGACAACGCATTGAATGTAATTCCAAGGAAGTCACCTTTCTAAAAGTACAGAAGTGCAGTTATCAATCGATATGGTGGTTCTCAACTCACAGTAAACTCTTCATCCAGCTGCATGCACGTAGGTTGAAGACATTCGTCTAGGTATGCGCGCAGTTCACCAATAGTCCTTCCTGTTTGAACCACACTATTTGTTGGCATGTAGCCTGTACGACGAAAGTTTGACCTACAAGAGAAAAGCGTGACGAAATTTAGGTCCAAGTGAACGTTCCATCAAAGCCGTTACCTAGTGCTACTCGAGCTTGGGTCGGTGGTGAGTAGATGGGAACCTATCTAGTGTGAAGTCTTTAATCAAATGATCACTAGTCAGCAGAACTTTTTGCTTTCCGCTGACCTCGACCCTCAACCTCCAGTTAGGATTTTCTATCCAACGTTGGTGAAGCACACTTGCTCCCTGAAAATCGGACCGTTTTGTTTGCCTGGATCATTGGTAATTGCCAGTAGACTGGTGACCAGTTAGGCGGGTTCTTAAAAGCCATGACATTTTCTAACTACAACACAGTTGCCAGAGTGAGCACGAATAGGTCTGCTGTTTTCCACGTCCAGAATAGTTTTCCGCGTTCCATGGTTACTTTTCAATCTACTTTAAGGTCGCTTGATCGGAAGCCATAGGCCAACGGGAGTTTTTATGATTTCTGAAAGGAGGTTGATAGTCTTGCACATAATAATGGCTTCACATAATTTTCGAATCAAATCGATCTTATTTGAACAGTTAGAAGGCTGAGTTGACGAGATATTAGTGATTCTTCCACACTTTTCCATTGTCAGCGTGATCCGAATATGCGTTACCATGCCTATCGAATGAGGAAAACACAGATGAAAACGTCTAGAAACCGGATGCGTAGTTTGAGGTCGATGCCGGAGGAACTACCCAATGTCCACAATGAAACGGCAATTGTCTAAGCGTCAGACACCCACCTGGAACCCAGCTTCAGTGATTTCAAGATGTTTCCTAATAACTAGTCATCCATAATATTGTTGTCAAGGCATATATACTGAATGCTAAAATAAGCGGAACCATGCCTAGACAGCCCGGTTTGTGAACGACAAGTGGTGAACCAAGAGTTCTTGGCACCAATCTTGGACATCTCGACACAACTACATAGGTTTCTGTGTGCATCCTCTTTGGATGTGACGGTTCTCCGAGGACTTATTTCTGACAATCTCTCAGGAATTTTTCTTCCAGTTTCTTATAAAAGATATGATTCCTTCTCATTTAGTTACGTTGCACGATCAGTAGAATCAGGACACTCAGGATGAACTTCTCACATAAATATCAAAACAACCAGCTCAATAATATCGAAGTGACGGTCACGTAGAGAATGATTGTTACCCACATGCATGAAGAAGTCATTATGTTTCGACGCACATCATACTAATTGCTAGTGTACCGGTGTATACTACTGATGGGGGCATGAGAGTAGAATGTTTTCTGGTAAATCCACTTCGTGTCTCTTGAAAAGTGAGATCTATTAGGGAGTTTACGGAGTCGAATTTGCCTTTATTTGAGCAACATTTAACAACTATCCAAGAAAGCCCAGGAAGACGCGTTCAAGGAAAAGATGCATATACAACTTTTTGTAAAATAGAGGCATACGAGAGTTTTGCTCCTCTGTCCAAAAGTCCAACTGTTCAGTTAGCGTTTTCTAATAAATACCTCCGCAACAAAGGCCTTCTTCATCTCACTACGTGTACGTAAATATAGATATACATGTATTAATATATATACATATATAATATATAAAACGACCAGGTCATGAGTATCGGAGTAATGGTTACGTAGGGAACGCTTGTGACCCACATGTATGAAGAAGTAACTATTTTTCAAAGCACAACATACTAACTGCTGGTAGTGTGAATAAATCTGGGAAATCCCGAGTGCCTGAAGCTAGTCTCCAATAAAACAACGAAAAAGGCTGTGCGTCTGTTCCATCCTCACTGAGAACCATCAGCAGTGTACGTCTCACGAAACTCCAGGGAGTATCATACCTTCGACCTCCGACTAGTAGTTTGAACACTCAACCATTGGGACCTCAAGCGTGTCTTCGAATTTTGTTCCCGAAATTCCCATGACTAGCTGGTTAAATAGTGACTTCTTTTCAAGACAGATCCTGGGCGAAGAAGAATAAAGGACTATTGAACATGGGCTCAATTGACTACACAAGCACTAGGATATTTCCCGTCAAACGGTGTATTCGGTAAACTCGAAAAAAGCTATTCGTATGAACACAGCTCGCAGATCCGCCTCACCAAGCGACCGGAACACAAACCAACTTCGATAAATTGAACAGCCACAAGGAAAAATGCCCCTCGGATCACCTTTAATAATCAGTTTCCTTCTCGGACTTACTTTACCTCATCTCCAGCGCGCACAAATTTGCATCAGTCATCTGGGCAGAGGTGCCCTTAATTTACAAATGTGTTCACCCCAAACAAGAGATAAAACGAAGAGATTTCAGCAAACTTATGAGTTGTACGGTATGCCTAAAACGTGTCACATGTCTTCCTTACTTCTGTTTCTATGTTCGCACTCAAACACAACACAGTTACAGCTAATGAAGGGCATCATATTGGTTAAGAGGGCCAGTTTCATCGAACGTCTAGTTAATGTGAATCGATATCGGCAATTCCGAACTCGCTACAGTCTGTGAGGGAGAAATAGAACGCGGACAAACTGTTCACTCACCCTTCTTCATCATCTCGCATAATGGAATATCTAAACAACGGAAGAGAAAAAGCGAGCCTGAGATGTTGAACACGGTAATAATAGAAAATTAAATGCCATTTTCGATTGAACAGTTTTTTGTTACACAGATCGGTTAAACAGAGGCATAAAAGAAATTCCTCCCAAGGAAGTGCTTATAGATAGGGTAAAAATTCCATAGTTTCAAATTTCAAAATGTCTAATTTTTATCTGGTCACAGAATGGTCGTCAGAAAGTTTCTTATCCATACATGTCTTCCAGGTTCGTTGGCGTCGAACCGTGATTTTGCTCTAAGAGCTTTTGAAACCGTCAAGAACTCCAGGTTCGTGAGACAGTCACGCATTAGGATCACTTTTTGATCACTTTGGTTGCTAAAGATTTACGTAGTGTCAGGCGGATAGAGGCAGGGCGTTTACGAACTTGAAAGAGCAAGAATTTAAAAATTGGAAATTCAACTGCATTAGACGATTACCTGAAACGGAGGGTCACATGATTGAGTTTCTCTAAAGAAGTGTGTAGATTCTTTTTTTCAAACTACATACTGGCTCGGTTGTTGCGAAACATCGACAAAACTACTCTGTGAAGGAATATTGTTTCATACAAGCTTGAGTTGTGACACTCTGTTGAAACATCCGATTATGACTGGTTAGCGCCGGTGAAATGGTGGACTATTCTAGTTCTCTTGGAATACAGTGCACCACACTGGTAGTACTGAATATGTTCACACATTTTATGAGATCAGAGCATGCCGTAGCTCGGTCAAGTTCATGCTCCAATTCCAGATAGCTAGTCAGGAGGACCATGTTTTAATTTGGCACCCCTTATGAAGACTTAAGACAATGACCTAAGAACACAATGTAGTCCAGTGCGCCATTGTCTTTCACATTTATTCAATTGAAGAGATGATGAAATCGGGCTTACTTCGCCGGTAATTTTAGGAGTGGTAATACCTTTGTGAAAGGTAAGTGGCTTATCTTACATCATCGTCCATTAGCCACGGAGTAATGGATCGCCAGTGGAGTACTAGTAAAAAGCTCGCCTCGTAATCACATGGCTGCAGTCCAAACTCTTGTCAAGTAGTTGCACTGCTGTTGAGCGATCGAAACTAGACTGCAATGCTTTCTCCTTTTGTGTGCACTAGACGAGGACTCTTCAAACCGAATATAGCATTCTCCTTGTTACTTATTAAAACGAGTAACCCATATTTGTCATTTTTTCTAAAAATTCGGAACCGCAATTGCACGTTTGAAACAATCGTTCTCAATAGATTAGAATGTTGTTTAGCAAATGCTTCTTTGCGTTTTCGCTGGATAATTGAATGCAACATGTTGAATTTTATACTCTTCCGAACCAAACAGGGGAGGGAAAAATACTAACATAACATAATATAACAAAGGTATGATATCTTATAATATAATACAATATAATGTAATATAATATAACAGTAATATAACATTATGTAACATAATATATAACATAATAATAGTAAACCATGAAAACAGCACCTACCTTCCTACACGTTGCACTTGTTCTGTCCATGATCTTTTTTTGTTCGTCTTGTCTGGTTTCCGTTCAGTTTCTACCTTTACTGCCTCAGCTTCTAGACGATCCCATGAAGCGCTTGTGTGGCAGGTGTAGGCGAACTTGGCTAGGATGACTGCACAACCAGCAACAGCGGCAAAAACGCCAAGCAGTACTTTGAGGCAGATAACTAGGAACATGAGGATGAAAGTTCATGACATTAGTACGAAGTGGCGAGTTCATGCACCGCATGCACACACGGATGTGCGCACACATTCACGCTTGCAGACGAATACACCTGTGTACAGGTAGACACGCATATTCGCGCATGGACTTACACGCACGCTCATACGCACATCCTCATAAGCACGCATACAAAAAGCGCACAAACGCACACAACTACGCAAGATACGTCGAATTCGGTCTCCAAGCTCCACTAGTTCTCTAACACTTGATAACCATGATGACTTCGGACATACTGGTGTAAAACATAGACGATTTTGGAAGCAAAAATCTAAATCTAAGTTTTCCGAAAACTTTCAGATTGCGCACATTCGGCTACGCCCTTCTTCGGTCTTATTAAGTGGGTGCACCCCCGATTTCCGTCACGTCTATGTCCTTGTGAACTGTCTTATTTTGTCGCAGCAGCCTTCGCTGTTTCTTTTGCTAGACCTAGAAAGAATACTAGGAGGAGGGCAGTAAGGCCATAAAAGATCCTGGGTTTTGATGTATTATGGAAGAATCGAATCTGAGGTTGACGCGAGTGATGGACACATGGGATTCCTATTGGAGTTATTAGCTCCCATATCAAAATATTCGATTCTGAGAAGTTTGGTCCACCCCCTCCCTCTCGAGCTCTATCTTGTTGCTTATAACAAGGTGTATTGCCTGATAGAATAAGAGAAAACA
Organism: Opisthorchis viverrini; assembly: GCF_000715545.1. Lineage (NCBI taxonomy): Eukaryota > Metazoa > Platyhelminthes > Trematoda > Opisthorchiida > Opisthorchiidae > Opisthorchis > Opisthorchis viverrini. Next base: position 246,813 of record NW_008752129.1, read on the forward strand.
TATTTCCTGTTCTGTTTGGATAAGGGTTTAAAACTGCTACGTTTTGTTGTGTAAACGTAGACCAAAGCGTCTCAAATCCTAAGAAGAACGTCACGCTGACTGGCCCTTCAGATGAAATGGACGGGAAAGTACGTCGCGGCGCTTTGAGGGAGAGTTTAGGCGTATATGTTCTGATGCCTTCACTTTGTTCACCATCTACTGGTGTTGGTGTCGCGTTCGATTTATTGTTACCTATCACTGTTTGCTCGCTAACAGATATTATGATGCCCCCCATCGCATAATCCAACAGTGAGTAGAAAAAAGCATTCCGGAACGGATGAATTAAAACTTTGCCCAACCCTAACACCAACAGGATGATAAGGATGAAAGACATGTTACTGCAACAGAAACTAAGTGCTGCGGTGGTTTTCGGGACTACCTTCGAGCTGGAAGGACCTATTATGATCAGTGAACACTGCGCGGAAACTTGCACTGCACCACGGAGGGTGAGATTGACACAATTACGAATAATGTTGGTCGTTAGACCCAAGGCGTGCACTCGCAGAAGAAAACGAATATGCAAATAGCGAAAAACAGTGCAGACGTTTTGTTATCATCCCAGAAACCTTTGTCGGCCTTCCTGCACATGGAGTAGTTGGGCGGCATAATTTCAAACTTACGGTCAGATTTTGTGGCGGCGAAGATTTGATGGCTCGTGAAAACACCATTCGGACTGTATAATCTCAGCTGAATTCTGGAAATGAGGAAAATTATAATGATGTTAATGTTAAGTTATGTTATTAATGTTATCTTATTGTCGATGTTATAATAATAATAATAATGGTGTTATAATGATGCATGGAATCCGTGATGATTGAATTCAGCGGTAATCGTCAGAGACACACCAAAAAGAAGTCATAAACAACCTGACTAAAATGTTAACTTTTATGTTCATAAGTCAAGCGGATCCAGAAGACTTATTAGCCCCTCGTATTCTAAGCCACCATCTTTTTTGACCACTGTGTATTGCTTTCTCAGCCAGATTACCCATCCACCCCGATTAAAGCGCCGATTGTCTTCGCGTTCTTTATTTCAAGACTACCTGCCTGTGACTTTGGTGACTGTGCGCCTTGAGTTGGATAGATTTCATCTGCCCCATTCTCACAGGAAAGATACTCATGAAATATTCAGTTTTCATTCTGACATTCGCTCACTCCACCTATATACTTTTCATCTGTAATTGTTCCCCTCATCCGCACCTGTCATTCACCTTGCCGCCAAGCATTCCCGGTCCGACACTGGTATACAAGCACATATGATTGTGAACGTGCTTACCAAAGCCACCTACATATGCGAAACCGACCACGAAAAGGATGACCGCAGCCCAAAAAAGCGAGCTGACAATCCGCTCGCTGTTGTCTGGAGTGCGGATCGTGAAAGTGTCCCGTACCGGTCAGGACAGACTTGAGCACTTGTTGACGCCACTAACGTGGACCATTGAGTTTTGTCATATATTTTTGCCTACTTTTGTGTAAATAGTAACGTAAATTTCGTACCCAGTTCTTACGTTTGTTGGTCGTGATCGTCAGGCGTACGCGTAACTCAAAGTTTCCTATCGGGAACCTTAACAGTTCTGATGGCAAAGTTTCCTTTCTAGCGTAGTATGTAATTACGGCTTTATTCGAATAGCATGGCAGACGGTGGCCCAACTCAGGTGCTCCACAAATCGTTGTGTAATCTATTGAGAAAAATTCCATACAAGGAATTTGTTTTGCAATAAATCCGATAATAGACTCCTAATTTTGTCGAGAATTTCACACAGAATTGTCCGTTTTCCAAAGCAAGATACTCTGCAATCCTCAAAGTTGTAGGTTCGACCTGAACCGATAGTTGAGCGCTATTTTATCACACTTTTCTCAGCCTGACGTCATTTTTCAATTCAATATGTGGAATTCCCCTGTTCGAAGCACGATATAGCTTGGAGAAACCGGAGGGTCGTGAGCGGTTAGGCCAGAAACAAACCGATAATCTTATCGTTAGACACTAGACAACCATACTTGGTACTGTTGTAGACCCTAAACCGTGTCACAATGGAAGGTGCCACTTACCGAATGATTATGGCGTTAAAATGTTATCATTGTCAAGTTTCACGAAGATCGATGATGATTATTCGGCAACCCCTGAGTTGAGACCTGCACACTTGAGGTTTAACTGTAGTCATATGCAAGTCACGCAAAGTGCTCATCATCCACCAGCAGCTGGGCGGTGAAAAGTTCGAATTTCTCTACTCACAAGGGATTCACCTTCGTCACATGAGTTCCTAGGAGATGCACATAGTCTCCTAGCTTTCCAATGAGGAAGAAACGGTTATACAGTGGCTTACATTCTACTAGCAGAATGAAGCTTTAAGGTAAGACCCTACTTCGATCACAGGCAAAATACGAGAATTCCGGGTGATAAGTTGTATATCACGGATAATCTTGTCACGCCCTAATGCCTTGTGAAACAAAAAAACACTGACAAAAATTCAAAATCAATAGCTAGACGAACAGCTACGCATAAAATTACATCAAAATTACCCATAAATTGATCCTGGCATTAGTTGACCTGGTTCGCAATAGGGACTATCACTGCACGGTACAGTCTGGCCCAAAATGATTGTTCCATCATGAGCTGTCTGATGTGACGCATGCTCGGATCTCTCCCACAGCTTCCACTCCCACGCTTCTGTACCATGGTGTAGGCGATTGTTCCAACTCTGAAATGCAATACGTAGTCCGCATATCTGAATGTGTGTAGCATCAAAACAGACGTGACTCCCAAAAGCCTGAATGTCCCTGTTTCACTCATCAGGGTTCCTCAAAATTCCTCTTTTCAAGCAGTACATTTGCAAGGGTTAAGAGAGCGACATTTAACATAGTTTAATGGGAATGGTGTACATGAAGAGGGATTCGAGTGAGAGGCAACACTGACTACCTGACAAGGAACAACTGGTTCCAGTCACCAATAGCATGACCTTGGTTCGTTAGTGCAAGCAGTGCTAAGGTTGTGTTCAGCACAAGGCAGTGGTGAGTTAGACGGTGGCAAGTACGAAACGCAAAGCATTTATGCTGAAGATGACCTTTGTTCGTTAGTGCAGGCAGTGCTAAGGTTGTGTTCAGCACAGGGCAGTGGTGAGTTAGACGGTGGTAAGTACGAAACGCAAAGCATTTATGCTGAAAAAGACCAGATGCCGAGGTCATATGGCGCTGGTTTCAGTCACTGCAATTGTGTGCTGTCGTGTCGATCTGGGTTGATTAGCCCGTAAACAGTACGGAATCTCTGGTTAGGTATCGTGTTATGTCTGCTAGATGTGTTAAGACTGAGCTGGTTATCGTCCTCCTAGTTCCACAAGGTAGCCCGGGTTGGTTGCGGCCAGAACGTGGAACCGACTGGAACTAGGACGAGTTACATTGATAGACCAAAATCGGGATGATGTACAGTAAGCTAGAGGAAAAATGGTCTTCCTCTTATCAAAGTGAAATTTTACGCGTCCTAAACCATTATTACGCAGAAAAGGGATAAAAAAAGCGTGATCTTTGACTCCGGATAAGTAATCTGGAACAATATAGACCAGCCTGCTAATTTTTGGTCGGTTGATTAGCCCGTAAACAGTACGGAATCTCTGGTTAGGTATCGTGTTATGTCTGCTAGATGTATGTGTTAAGAGCTGGTTATCGTCCTCCTAGTTCCACAAGGTAGCCCGGGTTGGTTGCGGCCAGAACGTGGAACCGACTGGAACTAGGACGAGTTACATTGATAGACCAAAATCGGGATGATGTACAGTAAGCTAGAGGAAAAATGGTCTTCCTCTTATCAAAGTGAAATTTTACGCGTCCTAAACCATTATTACGCAGAAAAGGGATAAAAAAAGCGTGATCTTTGACTCCGGATAAGTAATCTGGAACAATATAGACCAGCCTGCTAATTTTTGGTCGTTCCACAGCCTCACTCTCATAACCTGAGGCCCGCTCTGTGAAACCAATGAAAGAAGTAACTTCCACCGGGATTATCGGATTAGAAACGTAATCGGTCTCACTTAGACAAACTAAAAATACTGGCACCAATTCAAGGGAATTCGACCTATTAAGATAAGATAAGTTAAGATATATCAAACACACTGCAGATACGAAATTCATTCATTACTTATCTATACAGAGCAATTACTGTAGTTGAAAAGAGTGTTCGAATGGTTGCCATGCCGCACCTAGATAACAATTCTAATGATTACTTAAGTTAGCAAAGTGTGCCAAGTGCTTTGACACTACTATTAAAGCCCACTTTATTTTAGAGTACACCTGTTTTGCATCCATGTAAGTGGTGGGGCGAGATGGACCAGTGGTTAGAGCGCACATTCACTGACCGGAAGGTCCGTGGTTCGAATCCAACATCTGCCTCTCGACTTCCCCTGTCTAGGCTTGGGCAACTTGGCAGTATCCTAGCCTTCGTGCTTCCTTCATCCAATTCAGGCTCGATTTTATTACAGGCCGTCGGACTGTTTGAAAGAGGAGCCACTGTATTCAGCTATTAACCTACTCCACTTTATATCAGTAGCGGAATCTTTCGAAACTACTGATTGGGAATTGGTACAGAACTGGCCATCCAACGACGACTCCAAGACGAGATGTGTGTGTACTCATGACTGACGTGATCCTCAGATATTGGATGCAGCTGCATAGTTGTCCTCAATCACTAAACGAAAATGACAGTAACATAAAAATTGCTTCTTTTATTTCGTCTTCTAATCAGACTCACGCAGGTTTATAGTAGCTAAGTAAACGTGAGTGTCTTTCAGTAGATGCTCACTACTTGTAATGTCCTAACTGGAAACAATGTAAATTCTGTGCAGTAGTGTTTGCTGAAAAGTGTGGTCTCACAAACAATGTTCAACTACCTGAGTCCTGATTATCAGAGGTATTGCCCGAATCAACACGATTGCTGCCTGCCACGTTCGAAATCAAAGAAGCGAAACACTGTTAGTTGAGGATTTATGGTATAACCCATTCCGATGATGGGGGAGCGAACCTGTCAGATGTCGGAATGTCTTTTTGGGACAACCACTCGTCGCTTTACTAGAATAGATAACATTTGACGTTTATTGAAACTATGTAATGAATCAACAGGAGACTATTTTACGGGGACTTTTTTAAAAGAACGATTTATGTGGAAAAGTTATTGGCTTGAAATACGACCATCATAGCTTCCTGTTTTTAATCGCACCAAACGTAAAACATTTCTCACCTGGTCCAACAATTTTGTGACATGCTTTGGGAATATCGCTGATTCTCGTCCAATGGGCGATTGTTCTGGTTGTGGTTGAATCAACAGTGACAAGACTTGCAGATCGGGAATTCCCACCAGGCTAGAGAAGTTCACACGAAGGGAGATCGTACTTTCGGATGAATCGATGGTGGTCATATGATCTGATAGCGTACTGGCGAGCGTTTCTGTAGAAAGACGATAAGTAGTATCCTATTCACGTCAACATAATTATGCCTTAATTAAGGAGAACACTTCGAGCTTTAGTGAGCTCATCCACGAAAGATACACTCAATCATGAGTACTGATAGATGTAATAGACTTGCAATGATCATCGATAGCTGAACAAAGCCATTTGGGAATCGTCAGAAAGTTTCGTAACTGGGACACACCACCACCGTTTTTGTAGTTCTAAAGTAAATCTAAGTTTTCAAGCTTTTCGAAGACCGTGTGATGAAAAAATACCATGGCTCATCCATTTGAATGAGTATAGATCCTCATCCTCTTGGTTTATTTCTTAGTATTATTCGCTGTTCGACCTACCGTGTTCAAACTAGTAAAAAAGTTATCTGCTGTGATTTCTCAAGTGCTGGCAGTGATCATGTACTAATATTTGCGTCATAAGCTTGTATCCATATTCCAAGAGGTGCTGTTTCAGTGATCATGATAAAGAAATGTACGCATATTTGCGTCATAGGCTTGTATCCATATTCCAAGAGGTGCTGTTAACACATGGACAATTGTGACCATTTGTGAATGTTTCTCCCGTGGAGTAGTAAGCTAAGTTTTGAGCCCTTCGAACCGTTCGCTCGCCGATGTTTTCAGAAACTGCGTCTAAATCCATGATTGTGAGGCTGGATGATAACCACCTACCTACAGTTTCAGAAGTTTGCTAAGTAGCTAGATTACCTGTTTGACTCGATTATCTGGTTCAGTCGGTCCTGAGTGACAACATAAGTTGGTGTTCAAACTAGTACGGATGGCAACCGAAACGATGCTCCACAATCTGTGTAAAACTTGATTCGTTTCAGAAAACTGTAACAAAATGTCAATGTGAGTATAAGGAGGCGGTTAGAAGGCGAGTTTTGAATTGCACAACGGAGACTTCTATTGAAGACTGTGTTGGTTAGGTCATGTATTGTTGGCCAAGCTATCTTGTTTGAACGGTATTCTGTTCAACTACCACTCAGTGGGTCGAAGTTTTGAAATTTCTCTGGTAGCTTGAAGAGAGCCAGAAACAACAAGCGTTTATTCAGACGCATGGATATCTCGATCGTGGCATTACGTTTACCGACTAAGTGGAAGGGTGAAACTCGCTAATTTTTTGCAAAATCAATCAATATCGATCAGTGAAGTTCGTATTAGTGATGACGATCAACAAAAGAGGAAGCAACTGTAGTGAGTTTGTTCATATAGATTGTCAATCTTGCAAGGTCAAATGCCGGTTTCTACATGTATGAATTTGCTCACTGTTGTGGATGAAAGCTTCGATGAATGCCAAATGAGAATGAGTGAAAAATAACCAGCATTTTGCTGGGAACAGTTTCAGTAACCATGACACTCGCAAAAAACCAAGATGAGCCAATATGTTCCCTGACCAGCTGTGATGTGCGTAGATGCTTGCACTTAAAATGTTGTGGTGAGTCAGTCCAGAGGACAAAATCAAGGCCAATAAATTTCGGAAGTTCATGAAAGTTGAATGATTGGTGGGAATATGTCAAACAGCGACATGGCATCCTCAGGGAAAACTTCTTCGTTAGAGCCCGGTACCTGAGAAGTCATCATTTCACCACTTCCCGAACTGCGTTTGAAGCTAATTGGCCAGAATCCGAGCTAACAGAGACTCAAACGTGAAGTGGTCGTGACTAAGAGCTACCCTGATTTTCTCACTCAAGCGGCGTTTTCCGTTGGTACCGAAAGTGTTTGTGAACAACAAAATTCTAAGGAAATTAAGTAGGGTATCAACCCGAATACAAACATTTATCTCTGCGGGACTGTATAGCATAGTAAGAAGTCAAGCGCGAAATTGGCTTAGCCCAAGTACTCATCATGCGATTGTGAAAAATCTTCATAAAACTATGTACTTCACGTAAGGTGAGTACCAAAAATACCTTTTCCTGTAGTTCTTTTGCTGGTTGCAACCGAGTACGGTCCAACGACATTCCCCGGAAGACCAATAATGCGAAGCCTGTAAGAGTTGATTGTCCGCGGTTTCAATGAGAGAACAACATATTCTGGGGCCAAAAAAACGAAACGAGAATATAAAAAAATAAATAAAACGAACTTAGTTTTCATGGAGTTAATAAAGTGTCCCAAACGAACACGATTAGTTTTCCTTCTGTTGGTACAGATATTTTCAGAAAATAAACATTTCAAAGTAATTGTTCTAGACAATGTCTTCCGGTACTATCTTGACGGATTTGGTTTGAAAAATAATCTGCAAACTGCCACTTTCGTCACCTAGCTACCGTGAATAAAGAACTGTGGTAGTCAGAGCGTATAATGTCGCATTTTGTCATGCTGAGTCCATTTGATGAGCGCGCAGATCGTCTGTCTGCGAACCACGTGGGCGATTCTGGTTCATTCTTTTGTGGCCACCTAAATAGCTTCACAGGGGGAGGCTTTTAAGTGCAGCAGTCAACCAACAAATCGGGATTTAGTTACGTTGACCATAATTGGTTCGGAAAAGGAAACCTAGTCGGGAAGTCTTTACACCAGTAAACAGCCAACACGCGACCACGTGAAGGAAAATCCATAATTGGTAAGTTGCACCTTGCCGTTTTAGTGAGGTGATTCCTTTGCTGATCAGTGACAAAATGCAGTATCCCAAATACCAACCGAGAGATGTGTTAAAAAATTTCAGGATCTCTGTGAGTTGGGCATTGCTGTTTCCAGCAGTTCCAGCACAGTTCTTTTCGGCACTTTGGCTTAAACGAACGATTTCCTTTTCTTGGGAAAGGAAGAGGGGACACGAGTTTTCTACTGTTTATTAGGTCAGACGCCAGTTTTCAAAATCCGACTTTTAGGAAAGGAACTTTGGTGTGTACTTTGTGAGATGAATTTCATTCATCTTGTGTTCAACTGGATTATGGGGTTGACGAAAACTCTGAGATTGTGCTTAGCTGATGAGCCACAAAAAGGTAAAAACAGACCGCCGGCTGTTGAAGAGTTTTCAACGATTTCGAAAGTAGTCGAGTAGTCCATTCGCCAGAGTTTAACTGCGATTACCTTATCTCTTCTGGTCACTGAAGTTCGCAGCACTATCAAAATTTGGGCAAATAAATGGCTAGAATTAAAGATGTGTGTTTTAGCGAACAGCTTGGCTGTGATTACGTGCGAGATGGTCTTGCTACTGGCTCATCAACCTGTTTACTTGCCTTCACCTGTTGGAGTGAAAGTAATAACAAATTTAGGTTTTAATTTACTATGAGTGTTTCTCTCCCAGAAAGCTACAAAGGTTGGCTGCATTAACCATGATGAAATAGGATGACTGTATAGGAAACTGTTCATCGAATGTCCACTCTCTCTCTCTTTCCAATAGGAAAACAATACGAATTTCAGTGGAATCATAAGACGTTTGAAGCTCAGATGTACCAACATGTGTTGTTATAGATAATCGAAATTCATCACATCACATTTGTGGCATCCTTCGGTTTCATCCTAAGTGTCCGCTAATGCTTCAGTGCGGTTGCTAACAAGCAGAACACAAAGTTGACGGGCACTCAAAGACTGTGATTATTTGGTGAGCCTCAGGAAGATCAAAACCGATTGTGGGTTGCCGACTTATCCTCAGCAAGTGATGAGTGGTGTATTAGGTGTTTTGTTCACCGATAGTTGCATATGATAATGCTTTTGAAAACAAAGGCGTGTTTCTTGTAGCCTCTGTTTGCACTGGAGCACCAGCTAAACATCGCGCAACCAGCGTCCACTCCCACTCATAGGATGCTGTCAAATATCACAGTGCCCGTGGTCCTCGTCACCGCAGAAGCCAGGAATCCTCAAACGAAAGCGAAGTGAATGTGGTATCTATAAACCCCGTAACCACTGGTCAATGTTTCCTTTCCCCTCAGCTTATGTGTTTCCATCCGGAATTTGAGTTCCCCCATCTGTAGGATGGCATAAATCTTGCGACGGACAGAAGAAGTTTAAAAGTTACCTACCGTGAGTTATTGATTCGAACCGGATATGCTTCACATTGGTTCCTTCAGGTCCAGTTTCAGTCCGCTCCAGTTCGTACATATGTGGACACTTGTACCCAGGGTGGGGTTCCCTCCATTTGAGAACTTGTTTGTGTGCTGAGTTCACAGATATTTGCAGATCGACTGGCGCCGCAGGCTCTATGGGACCGGGATGAATACATGTGTAAACTTATTAGCCCCATGAGTGTAAAACAGACACGGTAGTGAAGAAATCTGACGACAGAGGATGGCACCCGAACCATCATGCGTAAAACACGGTCAGTGACGGAATGCAGCTGCAGACAATAGTGGAAAGTCTTCTCAAAAGCGCTTAGTGACTTATATTTGCACTTGTATGACTTAACTTTTCTTCACTATAAAACGTCAGTGACAACTTCAATTCACTCCATTTCCTTCAAAACTTGGAGAGTGGCGCAGCCTAAAACACAGTGGAATCTTCAACAAAAGATTCGAAAAAGTCTCGTACTATAAGTAAACTACTAGCACTCATAGGGTAAAATGATGCAGACAATAAGGTAACACTCTTTTGGGGGTGAGATGGCTCAGCGCTTAGTATGTGAATTTACTCACTGGAAGGTCCGTGGCTCGAACTCCACTTCTGCCCCACAACTTATCCTGTCTAGGCTTGCACAACCTGGCAGTATCAAAGTCCTCGTGTTTCCTTTGTGTGGCCTGACAGTTCAGCACCGAATGGGTGTTACAGCTGAACAACTATCCATAGCCTTCCATCTGAGAAGCCGTCACTGAAGCCGCCAGCCAACCATGTGATATGGATTCCCTGGTTGAAGAGTGTTTGGTGCTATATCCTATCTACCTGCGACCTATTTATGGTACTTGGTAACCCCGTTTGGTCGGGGAGTTTGGTGCTCAATTGAAGTCACAGGTTTGGATCACTCGGCCGATTCATGGGATGCACAAAGATGACGATCCCCAGTAGGGAAGGCGCACCTACAATATGCTTCTCGGCTTTTGCACACAGACGGACTTCACTGACTCCCACCAATTTATCTGCGGCGTATGGTGGTGGAGTATCCTTCTCAATTTACTTTGCTTAGTACGGAGTTCAATCCATTGTAAGATGACAGTAAGTACAGCAGGCTGTTAACAATTCTCCTGTTTATCCGTCCTTTATTCAATTTTTTCTACAATTGTTCTCTATTATCCGCAGTTACATGATTTCATCAGAAAAATGACTACAGTAACACCCCAAATCCACAAAAACGTGACTATTGTGTCTCATTAGATGGGAGGGGGGAATCCAGGAGATCATATTAGAATGGTGGTTTATCAGTTCCTGTTTACTAGATTTCCACACGACTGACTATTGCCCTACTTATTCACAGCAGTCAGTAAGCACCGTTTTTCTTGATGAAAGCTTCCCGCTCCCCAGCAAATATCCTTCACTTTTTTTCTGCACTCGACAGCTTTGGCTTAAACACTATTTCACATACGTTTCCTCCCACTCATGGACTGATCCTTGATAGCAACGAAGGATTTTATTATATCTATGCTCTGAATAAGTCTGGAAACCGTTAAAATTGCAAATAAACTGGTACAATGTTCTCCCTGGTTGTTTCTTAGTTCATGAAGCTTTGCAATTTGAGATGCAGTAGTTTCCTCAGCAAACATCTATCTGACTGAGCATATATATCTCCTAGATTGGAAGTAAAACGTGTACAAACTGCCATGATCAACAATAAATCAAAGACCGGCCAACAAGCTCCGCTTCGGTCCACAAGATCACCTTTCCCTGTCATTACCCTTCTAACACAGCATTCACGTACGGTCATGGGGATTCACTAAAGGAAAAGAACGACAAATTCATCCGCATATACAACAACAAATAACTCTTTATTACACAGTGTGTTGCCCATTGTGATGCTGTTTAGGAGAGAGATGCTCCCAAGGAATCATTCAAGACACCTCAACTGGAATATGAGTAGAGTGCGTTTTTTAAAGCTTCTATGTCAGGCATGGCCTCAGTATCTTAGCCGTCATCCCATATAGTGTTCTTTTAACGGAATATGAAAACATTACCGGAGCGATTTGAGTTTAGGAATTCTCAACCGCTGAACGATATGATCCCGGTTAAATTCCATTTTTTCTCTACCCGAAGGGTATTTGTGACTGTCTACCAATCATTTTCCGATCTTTCCTATATTTGTACGCCCGACCTCAAATTTGAAAATTCCCTGAACCCGACTTGTCCGTCTAACTAAGGTGCACTTCCCAACGGGCTCTAAAACTGCTATGATCGAGGCCATAATAAAGAGTAACTGAGTGTTGTTTGCTTCTTTTTCACCTCTAGGTGTGCACACACCGGGGGGTGAACTTGGTTTCGAGCATACTTAGGGTACATTTGAGGAGATCGGCTTTCAAGGGACCTGTGTGTAGTACCGTCAAATGTGACCGCAATGGGTGAATTTGTAACAGCCCATTTCCGAAGCTGCGTGTGTGAGTTCGCCTGTCAGTCGGAAAGCACCAGTTGGTCAAATCATACCAGTTTCCGTGTATGCATGCCAACTTTCTAGAGAAGCTTTCATTGGTGGAAAAACTGAGAAAACCATGTTCAGGTGTTAATCCGAAGACAATGTGCTCACATTGAAGATGGATTTCCGTTTAATGCTGGGTTCGGAAATCTTTAATCCGTTAAAAGAAAGCGACAATAGACCATAGCCTAACTAACTACCAATTTTACCTAATGCATGCCTATGATCTCTATGTACCATCAAATAGTCAAAGGAAGCATTGAAATACGCCCGATCAGCGGATAGTGCACATACCATAGGCCGGAGTTGTGACAGCTCTGAACTGTGATTTCTCGCTCAATGACCCATCGGAGTACTGTGCTTGCACAGCCACAAGATAGGAAGTACAGGTCTTCACGGTAAGTGTTTTATATTGCAAATCAGTAGTTGCACGAATCGACGGATCGTTGGCCGCCTGAGCCGTAACAATGTATCCTGTATGGCTGCAGTGGTCATGGGGTATGGGTGTGCTCCATGTTAACTTCACAGACGTTGGACCTTCGACGGTGACTTCAATCAGAGTTGGTGTTTCTGGTTCTGTATGGGAAATTGTAAAGGGGAACATAAAAAACTTCGCAAAACATTGATTATTTTATACGCAATCTTGAAGCATTTCCAGAGTGAATACGGAATTTCTTCGACTTAGCCCGTTTGGTGTCGGGTGAACGGAAGTTGCATGCACATCAGCTTCTTTCATGAGAAGGATCTATTCAGTTGGACTGATCCTCATTCCTCGAGAACCATAAGAATAAAATAATAAAACATGAGTTAAATTGTCCTGATTTCAAGTACGCTGAAATTTGGTACTTGGAAGATGTAAATCTGTCTACCAAACTAGCTAATTTCCATCCTATTTTTTTTAATTTCCCCACCTGATTTCACCCCCTCCCCCGCAGAATCCATCCATCTCTGAAAAGCGCAGAATAATTGCATAACCGAACAAGCTCCCTATATTTAGCAGTTAGTGAGAACATTAGGAAATTTCATTCCAGAGTCGGTGATTGCGTATTAATGAATTTAAGACATTCTGACAAGCCGATCTACAACTTATAGCTGCGTCTCTCTAATTTGGAGTACTTCGCGTTGTTTAGCTAACGAACCAAGCTCGCGGCACTTCAGTCCAGTAATCCATATTTATTTTCGGACTGCAGACCCGCACATCCTCCAACGGTGCACACTCGTGTGCTGCCACTCAGTGTTTGATGTCGCCCTACATATGAATTTTCCTCCGGAAGCGTATTACTGCTATTTTGCAAGTAGTCACGACAGATTTCATCCAGTCAGCTTTGGCTCTTCGTGCAGTAGTCTCCCGGTGTACTTCTGTTCGCATTTCACAGACTTTTTTCTCGCGATACGTAGGACTTTTCGGATTGTCGTTAAGTGTCTACAAAAGTAATCTTACCTATGATTGACTGATCAAACTGGATTGTATATAGACCTTTGTCTTGATATAATTAACGTGGCTGGTACAGCATTCAATAAATTGTTGTTTAGCATAAAACATAATTTAAATGATGTCAAGAAGATTTTAAAACTCTGCACAACCAGTGGCCTTTTGACTGTTTTCAAACTTTTTACAGCGGAGGAATTACTGTACATCAGGGAAAATGTACCCATCGTGGAAACTCGGGTTAGAATCATTGGACTGGAGCCCGAAATCGAGACAAATATAAAAAGCCAAATTACTTCCGAAAAATGATAATATTTATAGGTTAAACCCATTCTTACTTGGAGAAATGGTGACCAATCTCACTGGATCTGACTTTTGTCCGCTGACGTGTTCACCTACCACGCGAACCGTGTATTCGTAATTGGTACAGTGTGTCAGTTCGACGAAGATTCTTTCTGTAAACATTTTGAGAAATACGAAACCAAATTGGTACAGATCCAAAACTCAACCGTAGGTTATTATTCAAATCAAAGCTGTATGTATCAAGGACAGTCGTTTCCGGGCCACTACCGATTCCCACTTTCAGGGCGGTTTGTTTCGCAGATCCGGTCTGTGGATGGAAATCTTTCTGCTCTCAGCCTTTATGGCATGTGGGATTACCAGATAGCATTTGTACTATCTAGATCAACAGCGTTTGAATGAAATATGTTGCAACGAGTTACAGTTTCCCCGATGTGGCTCAACGATGGGTTCGAATTGGTTGATTCCATTTCTTCCCAAAGAATTTATCTGTTCTGTCAAGTGACGAACGCGACCATTCACGGGAGAATTCATCTGACTGAGCAAATAATGCACGCAGTTACTGCTGTCATTTCTCACACCATCGTTATTCTCAAACATTACAGAGTATAGGGTAAGCATTTTTTGCAATTCTTTTTACAACAATTCGACCCACTTACCAGTTGCTGAAACTGTGATTGTAACCTGCCCGCCAGTGAACACATTAGTTTGTTGTACCTCAAAAAGGTGCCTGCATTCCGGTGCTGCAATTGGATCCGTCCAGCTAACTTTCTGCACTCCAGGCTCGATGTTGGTGACGGTCACTTTGGGTTTTTCGATATCTTGCATAAGACAGTGACATTGAGGAGAGTAACAGATGGGCCAAAAATGGCGCTCACATGTGAAAAAATAATGACAGTGATCAAAATAACTAGTGCAAATGTGTATAGGCAAGGGAAACTGCACAGATCAAATATTGCTCGTTGCCAGTAGCAATGCGCCGGTGGTTATGCCTAACCTGAAGAATGTCCTGATTATACCATCCAGGTCAGTGCACAAACCAATGACAGTCTAAGCTTCTCAAAACCAAAATTCTTCTAATTTCTGCAATTATTATTCATTAAACCAGAGAAATCTTCATAAAATTGTCAGTTTTATTTCACTTGTCTGATAAACGATCTCCCTCACATATTCACCACGGTGGCAAAACCCAATTAACTCTCATTTCAATGGAGACTACCTTTGAACAAGTAGCATTGCGAAAGAGCGTACTTTGAGCAATGCGACTAGTTGGAGTCCAAGTAGAACATAAAGTTCACGGAAATCCCGTTGATGCATCCAGATGATGAACCCAAAGAAGGACAAAATCGGTTGTGGGCAATTGAAGACTTTTAAGCAACCTCAAGAATTACGTTCCGTCCGGGTTGGAATTTTTTCTCTCAACAGAATTCGCTACTTTTACGGTTACTGAAAACGGAATGACAGCTTACTGCCAGTTTTCTCTTTTTGGGACTCATCAGGTAAGCAGAGACCGGGAGTATCCACTAACCTTATGTCCTGTTTGAGCCCCATTTGTACGCAAGTGACGAAATACACTAATTTGCGAACCATGTCAATGTTGATGAGAGACTCATTTGATTCCTAGTTAGAGAATCTCGTAAACTTTTGATTCAGTCATGAACATCAATGCAATCTACAACCAAGTGTATCTAGTCATGTTCGCACAGTTTGATGTCCAACTAAATCATGGGGTTGATGGCCTTCCAGGAACTACATCTAATGAGCGCCAAGAATGGTGAAACTATTGACAAATTGCCGAACACTTTTCAGCTGAATCGTTGTATGGTGTAGACAACCTACTGGCTATCAGTTGGATCAAAGCAACTTCTGTTTGTCATAGGATATACAACAGCTTCGCTGCGCGCATTAGGGCTTAGTTGTTTGCGAATTAGAGTCGTACTGCTGAACAACGTTCGGATTATCTTGGTGTTGCCGTGCTGAAGAACTTGAAGCGCAACACTATCCAGTCTATCACTATCAGATCCACTCGCCGTTTTCTTGTCTTGACCACAGTTCATGTTAGATCGACCCAAGATTTCACGCACAACCGCGCAGGCATGTACAGACATAAGCGTCAGTGCATGTACAAGAAATATCTGGCGGCGAGAAACTAACAAATAAATAAACTGAAGGGTTTTCAGCAAACCTATGGTTGGTGTAAATTATGAAGAAATAAAATCTGCTGCAGTAAACAAAACCGACTAAATGATAGAGTTCGCGCAATTCCTTATGTAAAAGAAGTTACTCGTCATTATTATACGTCCAAGAAATGCGCACGATTTATTATTTTCGAAGGTCAATTCCTACAACATGATACACTTGAAGAAATCGGAAGCACTCTCTCCTCCCTTCAGCTGTATAACCCTTTCGGTGCCTAATTGCGATGCCGCCAGAATGATATGCGGGAGCTGGGATACTGCCAGGCTGCTTAAGCCTAGACAGGCGACTTCAAGAGGCAGAGATCAGACTCGAACCTTAGACCTTTCAATCATTAATTTCGCGCTCTAACCACTGAGCCATTGATAACATTATTCCGAAAAATTCCCAAAAAATGACTAAGTAAACCAAAAGCTTACATGTCTGCCAGACCATTCAAATCGATGTCTCTGGGTTGGTACAAAAAAGTTTTCAGACAGTAGTGATAACTCCCCTCTGAGAGAATAATATTCAAATTGCAAACGTCACTTGTTTTTTGCGAGAAACTTTGTTTACCAAAGCCACTAACCTTTCGGTGACACACTGACGACACACGACTGAAACGAAGATTGATGTACCTCCAGTCGATAAACTGTCATCTATCAGACAAATATCCATGGTCGTTGTGTAGTATAATGGAATATTTAATGATGTCTGATGCCTACCCAACGCAGTTTATCTGAACCAGCAAATAAGACAGTATACTGAATTGTGGCTTCCGGAGATTATATGGGGTCAGTGAGATATGTACCTCAGAAACATCATCCTCTGGTGTATAGCTTTCCTGCTGTCCTGGCACACTGATGGGTCCACTCTAAAACTAGGAAGCCGGGATCTCGCACTGTGGTCTTATCAGACGCCGTTTGTATTTCACACTGATGACCGAAGTTCCGAGGCGCGAGGCGAGCACTTTACTGCTGCATCACTAACGCACAAAGAGGGCATCTGAGCTATCACGTCTGAACGGGGGAAATGCTCAGGCCAAAATCCCAGCAACTGCCCTGATTACCGATTGACTGCCTCGCCTGTCAGGCCCCGCCTAGTCAGTTAACGCCAAACAAGCTCGCATCCCACGTTGAACTGAAGAGTGGTAATCCAGATGTCACAAACACACCAGTGGAATAAGTGTACCACGCTCGACTCCCTTGTTGTAAGTTTGGTAGTGAAACCTTGGAACGGCCCAAGATATGGGCTGATGATAAACACTGTTGAAGTTAAAGCTAGAACCCGCTGTTCCACTATGAAAACCATCCACGCTTTCGGAAGTGCCCACTGTTAAGCTGTATATGTTATGCTTAGCTGAATGTTATGTTGTCACTTCAACCATCTGAGGACAGTTGACAATGTATGCACGGTTAGGTTAAGGCATGACCAAGCGATAACTCCGCATAATCAAATGCCACAATAAAATCTCCATGAAACTAAGTGACCAGTACTGCTGAATGGTATATGTGAGACCTGTAGCGTTGAACGTTACACGTGACAAATAAAACCCATGGATAAAATATCGGGTAATTCATGCTCAATATGGTCCTAATTAGATATAGATGGGGTGACGAACATGTTTTCGGCAAGGTCTTTTCAAGTCATACAATTGCAAAGGTTAAGAGAGCGGTATTTAACATATTTGAATGAGCGTGGTGTAAATGGACAGGGAGTCGAGTGAGATGACATTGACTACCTATCAAAGAACCATTAGGTCATGCCAGTCAGCTCGAGGGGTGTTGTAGTTGTGTGTACAGCACACGGTGCATGTGTGGGGGGAGGTGAGTTGGACCATGGTAAGTACAACACACGAACAAAGCGTTTTTGCCGACAAAGAATCGGGTCGCGATGTCGTATGGCGATAGCTTCAGCCACTGCAATTGTGCGCTGCTGTACTGATCTAGGTTGGTTAGCCGGCGTCTTGTAAAAAACGCGGAAACTTTGGCTGGGTATGACGTTGTGTGCAGTGTCAGCTAAACGTTGTACTTCGGAGCTGGTTACCGTCCTCCTAGTTCCAGAAGCTAGCCAGGGTGGATTGTGTTCCTTCATTCTTTGGCCGAGTTTCCTGGTCGTGCGTCCGATGTATTCCGCTGCACAGCAGCAAGAGAATGAGTAAACTAACATATTTTGGGCGTGGACAGGCACTCTATCCTTGAGATTAAAGTGGCACAAACGATTGCTGGTGAACCACGTGCAGAGTTTTGCGGCCGGGAGAACTTTGTTCAGACTGGTGGAAAGTCTTCTGTTCAGTAGATCGGCCGGTATATCTCCCTTAAACGGGAGGCTAGTGTAAACTGGTTTCCTTCCAGCTGTGGCTGTGTTGGTGTTTGCTTCCTCCCTGCTCAAATGTTTTGTAATAAATTTGTCGGGGAATCCATTGTCTCTCAGGACGTTGGTGAGAGTTCGCCATTCGTGTTCCAGTGCATCCTCAGAGCATATTTTCTTCGCTCTGTTAGTGAGGCTGCGGATCAGGTTCCGGTTCTGCTTTAGTGGCACGAAGCTGCTTAAGTTGATGTATTGACCTGACCAAGTAGGTTTTCACCGATCGTTTCAGTGTACCACCGTGTGTACCGTGTGCTGAACACACAATTACAACACCCCCCGAGCTGACTGGCTCAAGCCGTCCTATTGGTGACCTGAACTAATGGTTCTTTGATAGGTAGCCAATGTCATCTCACTCGATTCCCTGTCCATTTACACCATACTCATTCAAATATGTTAAATACCGCTCTCTTAACCTTCGCAATTGTATGACTTGAAAAGACCTTGCCGAAAACATGTTCCTCAACCAATCTGTGTTCTAATTAGATATAGATTTAATCAGGTTAGTACGATTTACTTGTTGCACGATATCTACGCATGTCGACCGTTATCAATTATTGTTTTTACTATCAGTAGATCATTTGTTTTTGATGCAGTTCGGTCTACATAAATCCGCGGTATTCTATAAAAACCCGAATACTGACTCTCCGATTTGCCTACGATTCTTTACTTGCTACATTTCGACTCCATTTGCAAAGGACATCAACGGAACAGGCCATGACGCGGAAACGTGAAATGAAATTGGCTGCTGTCAATTTGGATACTGTGGGATCCACGGTTTGAACAGAAAACCTACAACATATATGACACGTAACTGTGCACTGTTGTGTTTGTATTCTTTTTATCCAGACGAAGTGTATGCATAGTTTGTGTCTGGTGAGGTTCGCAAAAAAAGCTGAATCGACCACGCCGAAGGGGTCCGGTCTCAGCATGATGCTTTATTGCTTTTATTTCAACACTGTAGTCTCCTAGTTTTTCAACGCCGTTTCTACGGTCGTATTGATTTATCACCCTTAACTGAGATCTCCTTTGTCCATGGTTGATGGTAGTGAACCATCAATTTCCACCACTAGTATAGTGTTGACCCTAGCGATATTGATGGCGATGAGGGGGCGACAGTTTGATACATTAAGCCCTAAAATCATTAGAGAAAACTGGGAGAGTCAGAGTGACTCAATAAAAACCCCAAAACGTCCGGCCAAGCAGTGTGAGTAGAAAACATTTTTTCGCAAGTCAGAGCATGGCAGTCCGTTTTCTGCACGAACACCGCTTTTCCTAGTACATAAAATCACTTTTCTATGCAATTTACCCATTGCAACCTAAACGATGAATTCTAGCGATGCGGGTCACAAACGTAAATGAACATTTGTTCCAAGAGAAATCATACGTTTCAATCCACTGTTCAGTCTTTAAGTCGAACAAAAACATGTCATGTGTTTGTATCACATAGAATTACGAAGAGACAAACATGAAAAGTTATTGTGTATAGGTCTTTACAAAAGTCTGCTAAAAAAACCTCAAACAGTTAAGTTTCAACCGCAAACTTTTGCTTTCAGACAGAAAAAGGTGCGTCAAATGTTGTGGTAGACCAATGCTCGCGACAATACAATCATTCACCAACCACCAAGCCTCTAGTTTGGAAAGAGAACATTCATCACCCTTCTGGTCTCCACCAACAAAAAAGGTTAGAAGAACAATAGCGAGCAGGTGGCTGTTGAGGACTTCGGAAAGTGGGTAAAATTTATTTCTTTATTTTATGGATTTAACGATTCAGCCTGCGCTAGGAAGATTATAGCTACATATTCAGCTGCATCGTCATGTAATGACGCCAGCGAAATACACTCATTTGCAAGCAAACTAGGCTGTTTTTCGACAGACTCACCTGGAATCCAGTTGAATCCTTCGTTTTCGCTCCTTCGAACAAATGAGTGTATTTCACTCATGTCACGAAATTAGGTTTCAAGTAGAACATAAGGTTGATGGAAACTCGGGGATTGCGCCTACCTGATGAGCCGCAAAACGGGCGAAATCGATCGTGTACTGTCGACGAATTTTTAGCAACCTTATGTGTAGTGCATGACGTCTATACACGTAAGGATGCTGTTTAGACCCAATGTAAACTTTAGAAAACCAAAACCGTTCACTGTATTTGGCGTTACTGTGCTTCGTCTTTCTCAGGTTAAGTGCACCCTGTTGAATTTTAGGGAAGGCTGGCCGGCCATTCCAATTTGCTGACCATTTTCGGCATGATTTGACTTCTTAATGGGTGAAACAAAAACCGCTAAAGTGACTTACTGCCATCTTTCACCATGATGAGTTTTGAGCGATCCTTCAAACCCATCGTATCAGCTTCCATGTAAACAAGATAGGCAGTGCATGGCTTTACTTGAAATTCCACAGCCCCTTGTGTCAAGGAATCCTTAGCCACCTCTTGCTTCATCGTCTCCGAACCCTCGTTCGAAGGTCTGATAGTTACGGAGTAGTGGACATCACCAATGGATTCCACGCAGCGCGGAGCACCCCAGTTGACCTTAAGGGCATTCGGTGAATTTATCACAGCCGTCACATCTGTCGGCAAAAAGCTTGCTGAACAGGAAAGGAGGGGGCATTTTGCAGGGTTATTAATAAATGCCGAAGTCATATTAAAATCTTTGAATCTAGAGGTGCCGGTAGCAACCAATAGCTTGACTTACATGGCAATGTCTTCAATATCTTTGTCTTAGATTCGGAACCTGAACTGACGGTATACTGGTACTCAGTGCATGGCAACAGTTCGCCAGTTATTGCTCCTGCGAAGAAATAGATAAATATTATTAAACAAGACGTCAAGTGGCTTTAAAAATCCAGTTTATGAATAGACTCCTAATTTTATTCGTCAACAGTCTGGTGAGATATATCATATATCAGCTATTCGAACTGAACCTAACGTGGTTTCGAGGCCTGTAGGAATGAAAATTAGAAATACAAGGAATTAGCTAACGGAGGTTGGCGGGACAAAATACTTGTCATATGTGGGACTCATGATAGTGGTTCAGTCTCTTGACTGTTTATCTCGCAAGCAAGTTGTTGATTGCCACACAACGCGGTTGTCAAACATTCCAATATAGATGGCGATCTGTACATATACGAGGGTGTTTTACCACAGCCGGATATCGAGATACTGAAAGTCAGTGGTTAATCTGCAAACATTTGTTTTTATTTTTAACAGGAGGAGTTTCAACTGACCCCCAGATGAATCTCACATTCCTAATATTTTTAACAGAATGAGCTGCAAAAATGCCAGCTTATTTGTGAGTTGGCATGATATTCGAAATATCGCAGTTCTTTGACTGGGCGGAAAATATTATCCATAAGGCTGCTGAGAAGTGTTTGACAGCTTGTGGAAGCATTCGCCCTCCATGGGGCTCATCAGTCCTTAAGATATTGAAGATCACACAAACGACAAAGCGACGTTTGCGCAGCACAATCAGTTGAAAAAATTGTAAAACGATAGGTGCATTTGAATTTAGCTGTCTTCCGTCACAACCAAATTCGTTTGCGAATGGCTGAATTTTGTCAATTACGTCCAGTTTGGTTTCATTTGGACTGTACGTTTGACCAAATCTCTGAGATGGTGGCTGCCCAAAGGGCTGAAAGAAAAACCAAACCGGTCGTAGCCTGTCAAATGGCCTTCACCAACTCTCTTTGGGTCGCGTTCATTCAAGTTGTGCATGGAATCTCACTCGTCATTCCTGAGAAATGTCTAACCATTGGCTGAAAAATCACCCGGATATTCATAACAAGGATGTGGTCAAGTGAAAAGAGGTCAGCCGATTCTGATTTTGATTCTTGATAGTTGAGTTTTTGGTCACTTTATTATGGGACACATTTAACTGAACTCACTCAGCCGATCATGCATTGGTTTGATCAGTAATACGTTTTTGTTTACTAGTAGTTTGACTGATATCATTAGACTGACCATGTGGCAGAACACAAAACAACAGACAGGTATTTCTAAGTAGAGGAAGCCTGGGTTATATTTTACGCAAGTGTTGATATCATTTGAATCCCACGTTGATGTCTACCATCTGACCAACTGACATGTATGAAATTTTGGCTGGCAGAATAGATTATTACTCGCCCGAGCGGTCCCAACACCTCAACGTGAATTTGACATTCCTGTCATTCAGCACATGCAGAAAAGCAAGTTTCAAACTTTTGTTTTAACCATGAACTGGGTTGTTGGTACCCGCTAAACACTTATTCGTCCTCCCTCCAATCATCCTGTAATTCATTAAACATGTGTTGTTGTGTGGATGGCCTCATTATTGCGGTCGACTTACAACATGAAACCTACTGAATCAAAACGACTTACCAGGATCGCCAGATAACATGGTGAATTTGAATTCTTTCCCCAGGGATTTAACGGGACTTATCGTCACATCGTATTTTCTAACGCACTCGCTGGTCCACTCAACTCCACCATTCCAACTGATTTTCTGAATCCCAGGATTTAAGTTCACTATCTCAAAATCAGGCACGCCGTATGCTGAGAAATTGAAGGGAAATGGAAACATGTTTGAAATAGAATAATGTTTATCCAACATCGCACGGTTCAACCTGACATATCGTGAGTCAGAATAGTTGGCCGTGGTAACTGTGACGTGATGTTAAGTTGCAAGGGTAATGAGGGGGTCGACCTTGATAAATTTTGCGCGCGCTTCAAGAAATCACTTGAATCGTGCTATCTGGGGAGGTCGCAGTTCAGCAGCATCTTGACCAAGAAATACCGATCAAGTGCGAAGTTGAAAAAAATATCTTTCTCAAATGCTGTCCAAAGTGTGCTGAATTCTTCTACCGAATTCTTAAACACTATGCTCAAGGAAGCAAAAGTGAAGCGGTGTTATGCTAATCAGCTTAAGACATACTTGGTGCAGTGGGTTGCAAACAAATGGGCCAGAGAAGTATGCGAATCATGTTAAGTTATTTAAAACTGCGTCATTAATAACAATCTGTTGCTAAAGAGTTTACACAATACTGAATCGGAGCTTTGAAATCAGCGCATCATTCGAGAAGGCAGACGCGGTGTCCCCATTGGGACACAAATGCAACTGAGTGAACCACAGAAACCTCAAAGTCATGCAGTTCACTGAATAGCTAGAAGCAGCAACACTTACGTCTTAGTGGAGACTGCAACACAATCCCATTTGACCTGGCGCTGCGGAACATGGAGTCGGCAGTTTCCATATGCACATAGATCTCATACCAACTGCATTCATTGACTGAGACAGTTGCCGAGGTGCCATCCACTGTGACAATTGTGGGAGGATCTCCATCAAGGGGAACGACGGTGACAACGTGTTTTACGGTCCCACAGATATCCCAAACCGCGCTCTCTATCCAACTTAGTGTGAGATGTGACGCGTTCATCGCTAACAATCTCAGGTGGGTCGGACTCTCAAGGTCTACAAGAGAGATACGGGAGACAAAAAAGGGTAACGGAGTATTCTTGGTGGCGTTCAACATATGTGATGAGCATGAGAGACGGAAGAATGAGGGGAGAGTAATTTGTGAACTTGTTATAAGAACTGATATGTATTTTTTTGGTTTTAGACTCACTAAATACTTAGAAACATGGTTTGCCTGTTCAGCCGTTTGAATTAAAATCACTCGGCCGGGACACTGCTTTGGGAACGTGATCGTCCTGTACATCAAGGTAACTACAACCACAGACTAAAGCAACGGAAAGCCCCGAGTTTGAAAAATGAAACAATCGAATAATGCTTGTAATAGTTGTAACTGACGGGTTCTCATTCGTGAAGGAAGAGAACAAGTGGGACCCGTCCCAAAAGCCAGCTCAGTGAGTGTTAATAGTGTGAACCTAGAGAATCAATAGCCGTTTGATTCCACTATGTGTTGCATCGAATGAGATTGTTGTAGAATACAAAAGCATTTGGAAGTCAACGGATAATTCTGATAGCCAACTAGGAAGCATCGAGAGATTGAGGACTTGACGATTCAGCGGTAATCATCGACCTCATGTGGTACGAGAATGATGATACTGGTGTAATTTCCAACAGCAGTCAAGTTAACAAAGGTAATTTCTCTCCAATTTTTAGCCAATGGCTTATTGATACCGTTTTCATCCTACAGACGAAGGTGTTGGTAAATGTATGGTAAACTAAACTATTGCTACTAAAGTATACACTAACGTCCCAAATTTGCCCCCAAAAGGCAGCACCAGGAAGGTCGGAGAAGTAACAAGATATGGCAGTATACCTCTGTACTCTCCGATGGAAACGAATCGCAGTGATTTTCCACTCCTCCGCTAATTGTAAGCATAAGCTGCCTAACTAGGTATCAGGTTCGGAAGCTCTGATCAACTCAAAAACAGTCTCGCACAGGTATTGCACGAGGGAAATAAGAGTATGTCAGAATGTTCAGCTAGTGACTGAACTGTTCGATGAGATTGACTCATTTGTAGTAACCAAAAGACCAAACCAGCATACAGTTCAAACAACATAAGGGGAGCTGATGAACTGACGCTTCAGTTTTGTGTGCGATAGGAAAAACTGAATCTGTGAGCAGCCAAAAGTTTTAAAGTTTCAGCGTTGACTTTTTAAAGTCTTCAATCCCCAAACCCAAAGTCACACCGTCACATTGTGCCACTCGAACTAAGTCACTTAGTGCCAAGGAACGATTGCAGAAATTCACCAAATATCTCCAAGGGATGTTTAGTAATATTTGATATACGTTGGCTCTTACGCTTTGTTTCTAATTAACCTGTTGATACGTCATCGTCGAAATTCTTTTGACTAAGGTTAGTGGCTCATATGCTACGCGTGGTAAACTTTCACATTCCTGAGGCATAGCAAATGCGATTGCTCAAAAGCATCAACATCTGGAGAGAGAGACTGCAAGCCAGCAGTAGACCACACGACTCCTCCGAGGATTCATAATTTGTTTTCAGGTGTATTCGATCCCAATAACACTACCGGGACCCGCTAAAACAAGGAAATTAGCTGACCGATTTCAACAACAGTGACGCTTTAATTTTTGCAGGGTGGAACGGCAATACTAACGAGTATTCAGAGACAGCAAATGAAATCTTTGTCGCAACATTTACATGGTAAAGTGATACTGGTAGAAATTTCTTCCGAACAGTCTTGCAAAAAAGAGCTTCTTAATGATGAGATAGCGGAAATAAACAAGTAAATATCGGAAACAAATGACGAATCAGAAACAAAAGAAATCACAAAATTAAGAGTTTTCACACCCAGATCATAATGTCCGCGTTAATTGCATCGGAAATGACAGTAGACTGTGATCTTCCGCAACGGATGGTGCTCATTTTATTAGTTGCGACATTAAAATAAGCAATATTTGTGGACAGAGTAAGGTAGTGGAATGTTTGTTTACCACCTAACTTGGTTCAGGAATTCCTAAAGCGAGAATACGCAGAGAACAGCTCAGCCGAATCATTGATTACGTACGCTTCGGACCGCATAAGAGCTGATTTGCTTAAGCTAATGACTCATTTTGACACTGAATTGCTCCAATGATTACAGACCGTCCCATGGTAATGATAAACCTGCGCGTTTCGGTCACAGTGGCCTGTACTTGGAGGGACCTTTTCTTTCAGTTTGGACACTGCCCTAGTAATTGGCCAAAGGCCACTGCTCTTCTTCGCCCAGTGACAGCAGAAAGTGCTAGCTCTGTTTCAAAAACCTAACTCAAGTTTAATCAATAATAATTTATGAACGTCCAAAAGAACCAAGCAAAATTTCTGGAGGTCTCATCCCAGTTACAATCCAAAGCTCCGAGCTAAGGAAGCGGTTGGTAACAAAAAAACGGAACAGCTGTGTAGTGCTTTCGGGCTTTTCAGAAAAAGATCGGCTGCACTGACAAGAAGAATTATCCATTGAAAATTACCATGTCCCCTCACCATATCGTCAACATTTCGTGTATTTTGAGTACTGACTTTCGAAACCGTATGTTCAATCTATTTGAACGTCTACATTAGAATTCCTTGTGCTCCGTATTATTTACAAACCAGTAGTTCTGCGGAAATGCACACCTTGCTGGTGAGTAATATTCATGTCATCTTTCTACTGCAGAAGCAAATCTGTGCCAAAAGGACAAAGAGCTGTGCACATCTGTTTCAGCCTTCTTGGCATTCATAAACAGTGTGCATCTAGGGAGTTCCGGATTCCTCTTGGCTATTGGCCAACAGGAACAAAATCCATACCAAACCACCGCTTGCGTATGCGCGATTCAGTACTGCAGGCTTTATTGAACATTCAAAACGAACTCCCACCAACGCATGCTTTAATTGGGAGGACCGAACGTAACTGGAATAAGCAACTTCCAACGGAATAAGCGTTCTCGTTGGGACCGATTTAACTGACAGTTTTTCAACTGTCTTTACCAAGTGAGTTCTATTAGTGGTATCATTTGGCCCGCCTAGAACTTCCTACGTGTGCTTTATAAGCACCCCGTTTTCGGCTACACATGATACGAGTGTGTTCGTCGGTGTTCAGTAGATCAGTTGATTCGCACATTCACTGGCTTTCTGGTTCGGTCAAGCGTATCAGGCTATCAAGTGGCTATCCAGACTCGGATTTACGGTATTCAGAAGGCATTAAGAGAACTGTGCTCCACAAAACATGTAACTTTTTCATAGCTGAGAACGCGCTGTGCATGGAAAGAGGTATGCCTCACGAGTGCTTGAGATTATGAGTGTTCCAAAAATCGAAGGGTATCGAGTGTTTTACCACTAGACAGTTATTCAACACAAATATACTTTTGAACCGTTTTCCTTGACTCGATGGAAATTCCTGCAAGTTGGCATACGTAGGAGAATATATCCGGTGGACCAGGAGGCTCACAATGACTAATTCTTTTTGTTATCATGGTGAACTCACGGACGCTTCACGCAGTCGACCACGCGGCTAACAAATGGAGTGGACAATTGTAAAACCAACTCACTCTCGGGCATTGTTTTCAGCGTAATCGGCTCCAGTATTCCATTCAAGTTGGGATCTTTAGAATTTTGAAAGCTTAACGTAAAGGTGTATTCTGTGCAGTGCATCAGATCTCTGAAAGTGTGGTCTGTCGGAAGGGAGGAGATGTACACAATCAGAAAAGTAAATCAAATCAACTGCTTGTGGTTTATTGTTCCTTGGAGAATGCAACCAAAAAAGGATTAGATGCCAAGTCAAGTTATGGAATGTCAAGTCCAAGAGAACAGCAAAGTCAATTAATATGGCGGCGTTCTTTGTACCATCCGATCACAAACGCACCAAGCAGTCTTCAGCCTTAACATATTTCAAGAAGGAATTTTTGAAAACTGCTTACTTTAGATTTTATGGAAAGAAGACACCAATATCGAATTAGTAGTTGGATTTATAGAGATTGGAGCGCAAGGTGTTGCCACTCACAAGTTGTGGGCCTCCTATTCGCTAAAGAAACAGTGATTTCTTCTGGATATAGTACGAGATTCCGGGGAAACTTGGAAACATGGAAACCTGCAGGAGGGAGCACTCATAAAACTATTTACCTTGGAGAACAAAAGCGTTCAGCTGTAGCACTCTTTCGATGCCTAACTGCCATGCTATCAGAAGGAAGCCGGAGTTCTGGGATACTGTCAGTTTACCCAACCATATACAGGGGAATTCGTGAGAGACAGAGGTCGGTTTCTAACCACGGACCTTCCAATCAGTACCGCTCAGAATACCAAAGGAGACAACTATCTTATGTCAGAAAAATATGTTTACGGGCCAGTTGACCAACTGCCAAAAGAACCGTATGATAAATCACAAGAAATGCTAAATGGCGTCTCCCTCAAAGCAGTCGAACAGACAGAAAGTGAGTTCCATGAGTTACCCACATGTCTGTTTGTGTCTATTGATATCAGAATGTTCTTAGATAAATGAACACATCACTTTGAAGCTTGCAAACGACAGCCGCATTACATCTTGATACCTGGCGTTTTATACATTATCTCAGACACAAATCATGTGGTTAAATAATTCTTTTTCCTTGCTGGACTGTTGATGCATTGTCTTCGGACACAGTTCAGGTTGAGCTTTAAGCACCAAAGCACTACACTACCCTAACAGCTTGGGACAAGAAACCATGTAGAGCACGGGACTATGGGGACATTTGTGCACCGATTAACGTGAAGAGATTTTCCTTTCGTCCCTCCCGATTTTTACTTTAATTTTGCCCCCGAAAAGTACAAAGCTCATTAGGTGATTTGCAATCAAGTTGCTTTAAATCCCAGTGAGGGTTGAATACAAACACCATTTCGGACAGACATATTATGTCCAGTATAGTATATATGAGATTTGTAGTGTTCCGATGGGACATTCAGATGTGTATTCACAAATGAGGAACTACGAAATTCAAAATAATGTGTTATTATAAACGAAGTCTTCACAAACTTGATGGTGAGACTATGTAGAACGCCATTTTACTAAACCCAACATCTGCAAACATGCTTTATATGGAGGATTGAAAAACGTGCATCTTCCTTTACTTCGATCAAACTGACGTTCCTTACCTGTCGTTGGAAACAGCTTCGTGATTGTCCTGGGTTCGGACCCTGCGTGAGTAACACTCAGTTTGTAGATGTAATCAGACGCTTGACAGCTGGTTGGCTCTGTCCAACTGGCGTGAACCTCATCGGGTGCTGTATTTTCAACTGTCAGCTTGGGTGTATACACTTAAAGAAGCAAAAAGCAAACGAATCGTTCCAGATGCTTGGTTATATAATATATATATAATATATATATCATACGCGATAGTTTCAACTTTGCTAATGTTAACTATATTACTGGGACACTTCTTATAATGGGATAGTATTTCAGTAACAAAGGAGTAAAGAAGACCAGTTGCATATACCATTTCCAGACATAGCTACTCGCATCAGGCATGTGCTCTTCGGTCTAAAGTATATATACATATATACATATATATATATATATTATATTGTAACAAGAAACCGGTAGATTTCCGAAATTAGTTAACTTTGTATACATTACAAAACGCACATCAAACACATGGGGGAAGGAAACACACACTGAGCATAACCAGTTATTTCTGACACTAGAAATCCTTATGAAAATTCCCCCAGGTGTTAATTACGTGACTTAATTATTTGTTTCCCCATTCCTCAGGCTAGTACATCTCCCTTCCATGACCGCTCAACTTTCAAGACTGAACTGTTCTATTTTATACAATGTTGACTCTACCTAAACAAGTTTTCTATAGACGAATTGTTTACATTTATTTCTGGGCTTCTTGTTGAACTTTTGTCCCAATTTGAACTGAACAACAATTTTCCCGTTTAATTTGTCCGATAGCACACTGCTCTTCGTGTGCTATCCTGTGTTGCCAACTGCCCAAGGTTCAATCTAGCCGTAAGCCTTTCTTTAATTCTCCTCACGATTCACTGTTAACTTCCAAGAGAAGCACAGTCTATCTGTCTATACCGTCTGCCCAAGTCCAGTTCAATATATTGTTTACTGCCCAGTTGCGACTACTAAACAAACGCAGGTGAAGTTCGTAGAATTCGGTTTCGTCGCAATTATTACTGACCGACCGTTGGTGAATTGGACTAAACGTTAGATAGGACGCCTAGATCGTGCGTTTAGGCTAATTAACCTATTACTTGCTTTGAGATCACGGCCTTAGCATAAAATCGTACATTGAGCTACATTTGGTTTTATTGAAATATGAGTGAGTTGGGAACGAAATAAACAGTTCAATGACACGGTCTAACGTCAACCGAAAATTCGTCCATCAAGGAGGGTTTTTGTACCCTAAAGACCAAGAAGACTTAGTGGTTATTTCATACCTATCGCAAATAACGTAGGTTCGAACCCTCCTACCTCCAGTACTTTTTGTCTCTTAGGGGCTTAGCATCCGAATTCTAGGCTCAAAGCTAGGTAATTGTTAGGTCTCTTTCGAGACCCAATGAAGATTTGTTTTACAAACTACGCTAGTGCCTGAACGGTTTGACAGGCATCCGGTTTTGTTTTGCATCCGGTCCTGTGAGTGATTGCATGAAACAACTGGCTCACAAACCTCGTTCACCATATCGTTCTGGTCGTCCAGTAAGTCCCAAAGGAGACCACCAGCCATATTTTGTGGAGCTTCTCGAGATCCGATCAAACCTTAAAGCCCGTATCCAAGTAGATATCAGGTTTGGACTGATATATTGTTCATTGTTAGACTACCTGGTCAATGTGCAACCCAATTTACTATTACGTGATCAACAAGTCAGAGGTAGATGAGGAACGTGCGTCTTTGTGGACCAGAGATTACAGCTCCCACTATATCGTCACGTGAGCACCCCCTGTGGACCCCTGAGGGAGTCTCAGTGCTCATAAAACACTATGCAGCTGGGCATTTTTCGACCGCATCTTCAAAATCATCGTGAATGGACCAGTGGATTGCTAAAAATAATTAAATGACTAGGTGACGCAGTATGACTTACACCTTCAAAAATGCACTAAAAACCAGACATTCAAACGCATCAAGAAACGAGTCTGGATACGGTTTCAACAAGCCCCACTGTACAAATTATAGAAACGCGCCAATCTTGTGAAAATACAACAGCATGATTTGCATCATTCAGTAGTGTTGTAAGTGGTAGGAATGTTACCCAAATTTCACTGTGAAGTGTATCTTGAAAAATGCCAGGTCATACTACTGGACTGTATTTCTTTATGCCGAAAGAGCGGTAGTGTACCTTTTGAGCTAAGTGGTTGTTAGGCTGACAAAAACCACGCAGAACAAGTGATGCAAAGCTTCCGATATAACAGTCATTCTGTTGCTAGATTCTATAACTTCTCAGTGCGTACGAAGCTTTTTAAAAACGACGCTGGTAAACAAGTTCTCTGCTGGCCGTGTGATATGCATACAATGGTTATCACCTAAGTCGGGGCCGGCGAAGGCCATTTATATTGGCCAAAATCCTACAAAATTGCGATAACAAGACCGCCTAATTGCAAGAACAGCCCTACCATAGATTATTAATTGCGGCAAGTCAACATGATACAAAGTTGAGACAGTGAAAAAGTAACGAAACTCAGAGCAACTCCATACTAATAACCAACTTATCGGTACTTATGGTACACAGGCTTCCGGCCAGATAACAGAGTATAATGTGAATTTAAGGACGCAGAGAATGCGGCGACCTAAACTGAAGGTTAACTTTAATTTTAACTGGATTTAACTCCTGAATGCGACTCATTTCTTAAGCTTAACGTGAATTAGTATCTAGAAACTTCAAACGAACGAATCACGCAATCAGTTCAAAGACGGTCCGTCAGACCTCCAGTTATTCAGAACTGAAAGTCGGTGAAGCATCCGGATTTATCTACCAATCGCAGTGGTCGGTTTCAAAATTTTTGAGTTGATAATTGCCAATCACAAACGGTTCATTGTTTGCCTTGCTGATTCATCTATGCTGTCTACCAATCGCCGTTATGGGGAAACAAAGTAAGAGACCCCTGTCTACACCAATTTTTTCACATAATTCTAATAACAAACAAGGTAATCTCTCAAGTGTACAAGACCCTACAATAAGGGGTAAATAGGTAGTTTCATTTTTGAAGCTAAGAACCTCGTGGAAAACCAGTGCCTTAATTTTGGAAACGTAAAATTTTATATACGCTCCGTGAGCACCTAATAAACACTAAAATCAGACCGATCAGCGAGTTTCATCGGTCATTTCAAATATCCTAAAACCATCACTGCTCCACAGTAGAGTTGCTTTGCCTGTTCTACTGTTAGACACAATTCAACAAATCTCAGTTCGTATATCGAGTTACCAATGGACAACTTGCAGAGAACAAACAACGTAGGTGGAGATCAACTTACCTCCTTCTAGAATTGTGAAGCTCACTGGAGCGGAGCAGATCTCAAGTAAAGGTAGTCCTTCTTTAACGGCCATGACTTGCACCGTATATTCAATACACTTGGCCAGGTCTGTAAGTTCCAAACTTGTGACGGAGCCCACAGGGATGATTTCCTCAGAGTCTGGTTTGTCCCACACAATTATTTGAAAAGCTTCTATGCCCAGGTTTGCATCAATGCTCCAAGTAATTCTTGGGGGATTGGTTTCAACGTTTACCTTCAACTCAATCTGAGGGGCTAATTGAGAAGGCGAAATGAAGGTGTTAGTTGAAAACACTTTGAACAGAACACCAAAATCACGGAAACACATGTTTTTATGATCACCAAGCGTCCAAAATAAATCCTCGTGAGTGGGAACTTTTCCTATTTCCACCAGCTCTGTTCATCTTCCAAATATTAATAATGAGAACTGAGAGGACTAATGTGGTTGTCTTCTGATATTTGGCAATACAGTTTGCAAGATTGTACAGGTTCCGAAAAGTGAAGTATCAAATTAGAATATCGAACATCTGTGTTGGATGGTTGTTAACCTCTAAGCTTCGACTGGGTTGAATTCATTGAGCCGAGAAAATGGGTTAGATACGTGTTGCTTTTTTTCAGAGGACCATACAGTAGATCAGATAATTTCCATGTATAGATTTGTAACCATGTTGTGGGGAGGTTCACCAAATCCAGAACCGTTCAGCAAAATATGCAGTGTACCAATGAATGCAA
This sequence comes from Opisthorchis viverrini, assembly GCF_000715545.1. Taxonomy (NCBI): domain Eukaryota; kingdom Metazoa; phylum Platyhelminthes; class Trematoda; order Opisthorchiida; family Opisthorchiidae; genus Opisthorchis; species Opisthorchis viverrini. The sequence continues at coordinate 279,668 of NW_008752129.1, forward strand.
TAGTAAATTTGTCATAAAAAAACCCCAACCTCCCAGCCAAAGCTGGGAATAAAAGCCCTGGTTGTGAAAATTTTGACACCACGTAACATTGCTGACTGGTGAAGTGTACTCAGAAGGTGCCATATTCAAGAAACACTCTTCTTAATGTTCAACCTTCACGCTTACTTCAGCTATGTGTGTAATTTTATAAAATTTTAAAAAAATCAATTTTTGGAGGGTACTGTCGTGCGAGAACCAAAGCACGAAACACACTATATAGTGATATTCACAAGCGCGTTGAAAGGTACTGCACAATATTTCAGTTCAACCCTTGCGTTTTTACATCACTAACCGTTGAATAGAGAATATTAATAATGATATGAAAGGTCGCTCATTAGCTTTGGGGCGGGAGGCCATGACCAAACCCAACTCGGCTACCGGTGTAACTGTGATACTACTGATGGGGAAGGCATGCGAGTAGTATGTTTTATTGTAGATTAGCTTTGCCTCTCTTGGAAAGGGCGATCTGTTACGACATTTGTGGACTCGTTTTGTAACATTTGCTTGGATTTGAGCAACAGTCGACGAATATCCAGGAGATTTAAGGAAGACGCTTTCAAGATAAGATGGATGTTCAGTCTTTGTAACCAAGATGCATATGAGAGTTTTTCTTCCTTGTCCGATAGTCTGTAATTGGTCAGTTAGCATTTACTAATAAATAACTCCGCAGCGAAGGCCTTCTTTCTTTCACCGGTAGTGCTTCTGGGAAAGCCAGTTCACCTCTGCAAACCAGAACTTCTCATCAAGCAGCACATTACTAGATGTTTAGACAGTTCGCAAAAAACAAGACTTTTGTTTCGATTCGAATCCAACTCGAAAAATCCAGGCACATCAAGATGAAAATTTCACGCTCACACGGTGTCCTTGCTGTTGACCCCAAAATTCACATAAGTAGTATTAATTTTCCGTTTAAACATGCATAATGTAGGCGAATCTAACTCAAACCGGGGAAAATTAAAAATATCAGAATGGAAGGTTCGAGCGCACACAGTGAGTTTATAGGTCTTATCATCGGCGTTAAACGAGATAGTACGTGGTGTAAAAGTGGTCAATACAATGTTAGTGATGCAGACAAGAGAGGCGCAAGAGAATAGCGAAATGATAAAGCAAGCCACAAGTTTAGTCGGGAAGTATAGAAACACTGAGGGGTTTTAAAAGGGATATACCTAGTATTCCGTGTTGTTAGCTATCGAAACTGTCGTACTCACCGAGATCCAGTTTTAGAGCTTCTTTAAATTGCGTGTTGAGCCAATATACGCCTTGTAAATTCTTCAGACGCAACACCTCACCCCGGTAGTACCGATGTGAATCACGATATCACAACGCTTACTCATACTATACTTTCATTGAAAAGTGACTGGAATCACTTGTATCGGTGAATTACATTACATAACGTATTGGTCTCAGCTAGATATCCGGCTTAATCCCTTGTTTACAAGATTCCTCAACTGAGCGTCATACGCAAAACTGCCTCAAGTTTCAATTGGTATGGCATTCGAGATATCGCAGTATATACTGGCCTAGCAGCTTTCAGTGACCTTACGAACGGTATCTCATGTCAGCTTGTACGTTGTATGATCCACATCATGTTGTCAGTTTGCCGTGAAGACGCCGTGGTCTCTTCGGATATGCTAATGCCTGCTACTCAACGAGATATCAGTTAAGATCACAAGAATACACGTTACACTCAACTGTGAACTGCATTCCAAATTAGCCGAACTTGCGGAGCAATACATTTGGGCAAGTGAAACCGGAAAGCAGTTTCAATCACTACTAAGCAAATGTGGTAAAACTCTGCAACCCAAATTGCCCGGTGTTCTTCCTCCCCTAAAAAAGTCCATTTTCAAGAGCGGTATTCATTTCAGCTGGTTAGCACCTATAAATATTGTATGACTATTACTGAGCCCATCAAGTAGACCGTTATCATCACTAATAAGTGGCCAACCCCGGTTGTCATGTGGAAAGCAAGTGTTCACGCATTGTTATTTCCTCTTTAGTGTCTATGATGTTCAATCCAAAGGGTGCGTTTTCTAAACTCACGAGTAGCAACCAACCTAAACAAACCACAGCACATTACTAGAAGATCATGTCATAATGCTGCCTTAAAGGACTCACCTCCAGTGTACCTTAGAGATTGTTCCGTCCAGACTGTCAGGATGTAAGCTGTTGTATCAAATTGTGGAGCACTTTCAGTCATTACGTATACAATATTTGAAGTATTTCTGGGAGATCCGTCATAGGATCCAACGACACACTTTGCTGAGATACCCTCGCTGCAGACATCCTTTACGTTTTCCAGCTGAAATAAGAGATATCAGCAGTTGTGAAAAAAGGAATGTTCTTTACGCTGGTTGAAGATACACAAAACTACACATCAACCTGAATAGAATAAAGATTTTTTCTTGGTCCTCTTTTGAATGCCCTGTGCAAGAATTCGGGTCAAACCGAAATAATTGGCTCCAGGGAATCCTTTATTTGGCTGTTTGCAGAAGGTAAGATGTTAGACTAAAAGCTAAAAGAAACAATGGAAGACCCTGGTAGAAATATGGCCAAACAAGTGAGTCACCCCGGTACTCCCCAGGCCAGCTAATGTCATCAAACATCGGACGCCGTTTGGATTTGCAAGAGACTAATGCAAACATGCCCTGCACATTCTGTTTTCCGTTATACCCATGTATAGTCGCTCCTGATTAAGCCACTGCAGATGGGCAAATCTTTGTTGATAGGCGACCAACCTTATACACATACTTATCTGTGTATACGTATATATGTATACAAACATCCTTGACGTGTCCATTTCGATCTCCAGCCTTTATACCTACATGTGAACTCTGCGCGGTAGACAATGTAATCACTTCTCCTTACTAAACCAATCATCTCTACAAATCGTTGGGGCATGCATGGACGCAACGTATGAAGTATATTTAGTACCTCAATCATGGTGAGCTTTTATGGAAATAGAAGATCAAACTGTGCAGAATCGTTTGCTTAAGGCTATCCAGACAAGTGATAGAGCGTCAGCTCGCTGAATAGACCACAGTTTTTAGTCGATAGCTTCCGGACAGGCAGGATATTTTATACATATGTATGTATATATATATATGTATGTATGTATGTATGTATGTACGTATGTATGTATGTATGTATGTATGTAAGTATGTATGTATGTATGTATGTATGTTTGTATGTATGTATGTATGTATGTATGTTTGTATGTATGTATGTATGTATGTATGTTTGTATGTATGTATGTATGTATGTATGTATGTACATATGTATGAGTACGGTACACAACTGAAAGTTCCACCTTTATTAGATTACTGGTATGGAGACTTGAGGCCAACTACCGGCACTACTCATATTCGGTAACCTATCAGATGTCTGTCGATCTGTTCGCCGAGCTTTGCGATTAATTTGCAAACGTTTCATCACCATTCGAGGAGATATATTCAGTGCGCTGTTGGTTGCACTCTGAAGATGCCTCCCCGAATTGCAACGAAGCGTTTGCAAATCAATTGCCAAGCTCAGCGAACAGATCAACAGACACCCGATCAATTAGCAACCAATGCAACCGAGCTACCAATATCCTAACACGTTACCAATTACCCATATACCCACATTTTGCCACATGGGTGTATTACCCTCAGGACTGCTAGCTAAGCATGGGTATAATAACACCGATTCTGAGATCATCAAACGGGATTTCGCGACACAGTAGGGTTTGCACTGAACGTAGCTTTACATTATACCAGGCCCCTGAGTTGCACCGCGCACACATCTCACGCAAATTGCCGTTTTCCGTTTCTTGAAAGAGCTGGAGGCTCTCAATATATCGCTTTCTTAAGGTATTCTTGATTAGAGACTAGTGCACTTCATGTACGTACACGTTCTGCTCCCCTGTCTTTTCATGGCTCCGATTAGGTGAGGGTGTCGAAAAATGTCTTCACAACTATTTTACTTCATCAAGACTGCTTTTTTCGCAATCGAAGTTCCCACGGTGTTCACACTCGAGGAACCTCTGGTTCTAGGTGTTGAAAGCATCTTTGTGATGCGGTTGTGGGAACAACAATGTTTTGCTGTTGGATGATCATTTAATGTGCCATGTCATTTAAACAAGATATTACAAGGGGTTTCATTTTCTGCCATCTGTTATGCATCTTTGGAGTGCAAAGTACCACTTCAAGATTTCATTTGTGAAACTTCAAATGAGTAATTTGAATGTGTTAATTGGTTCGCATATATTGTTATCTACGTAGACCGTGACTGTACCATGACAAATGACCTCAGTGTGCAGATAATCATGGCCGGGGGCAGTGTTTGCCAGCTTTCATTATTCATGGAGTTAAAACAAATGGCCGCGTACGATGACAATTGTAAGTACGGTGGCAAGACTTGGCTGCCCCTAATCCGAGGACCTGGGGTGTCTTTAAAGTTTTGACCGTCAGTGCCTCCGTAAAGTACCACTTGTTAGCCAGATGCAGCTAGAGCGCAACGAAGTGGTACGTAACCGAACACCCGGTAAAGAATCAGAATTGTTAGCGCAATACATTCATCTTTCGAGCTCAAGGCGATTGGAACATGTACCGAGCAAGTTTCACCTTCCATAGAAGAAAGATTACTGAGGCAGGGAAGGTCAAACCCAAATTTCACATGGTCATCCATCAATCAGGACACAGAGCAACCAATGGAGCTGTCCAACCGAACAACCAGTCATGACTGAAGGTCTGCAGCGACTGGCAGCACATACATCAACACACGCATATAACACTACTCAACGCACAACCACCCACCCATCACTACGCTCCACCACACGCCCCAACAACGCGCTGAAGATGTCACCTCGAGTGGCGATGAAAACGCAGCTCAGCGGACAACCCAACGACCATCTAAACTATTGTCTGAACAGAGAAGTTCTATTTTCTCGTCCAAGCCACTGTTTGCGAACGGGGCGAGAAAGACCAGTCATGACGACGTCAAATACAATTGTATTCAGTCACATTGATTGCATTGGAATCCTCCTGCCTTGAAGGTGGTTGGAATTCCTGAAAGGAATGGCATGAAACCAACCGCAGTGCATGAATGTCGTCATACCCTAATCATTCCGGCTGAGTCCATCTCTCACTGTACACTGAACTTGTGTCAGTTGAGGCTCGCGAAAGCCAACAGGTGAATAGTGGTGATGACGCCTTGCTTTAGCACAATATTTCGATATGCTTAATCTAATGCTGTGCAAGGTGTAGGTACTTTATTCATGAAGGTAACTTCGCATTAGGCCCCTATTCTTTAGTCTGCTTCCCATCATCTGATAGAAATTTTCCTCATAGCTCTATGGAGTTAAGTGCAGTTAGTTATTACAGGTAAGTTGTTGCCAGTAATGATCAACCCGACCTTTTGTTTCATAGTCCAGAGTTCGCTGTTGGAATTGTGGTAACACGATAACAGCGCACGTCAGATGTCCGGGGTTGAAACCTCGGCACGGTCATTGGATATACACTGCTAATAAGAGCGAAAATCGAGTATATGGCTAGCTTCCTCTGGCGTAAATTTGTCAGAATAATTGTGCTAAGACACGGGAACGATTGTTTAAATGACAGTTATTCTTTGATCACGGATTTGATTCTCACAGCCAATCGCAAAGGAATTTAACAAACTTGTTCCATCGCTGCAACGACCATTACGTACCATCTAACATGAGCGGTCAGGTGAGAATTAGTGCCTCGTCATCTGAAAGGTGGCCCGAAACAAGTCAGGCTAGCGATCTGGCCATTGAGGAAATCAATAATCTAAGGCTGATCATGCTCATTATTAAGTTTATGAGACTTAATTATGTTCCTAATTGTGTCACGTAGAATTTGTATAACCCTCTGTTTCTCCCACAGTCCTTACCGGGGGGATAGTCAGGACCTTGCTCACCAAAAGTTTAGATCAGCCGAAGTAAGCCAAATAAGATTCGAAACAAAGTACAGCTTCCATGCTGGCCCAAAATAGCTCACTCTCAAGATAACTAATAATGACTGTTTTTCAGTGGAACCACCTGTCACCCATAAAGGGGGGTATTACTCATTGATAGAACACAGTCACAACCAAGATCACTGCATCGATGAATTTGTAGCATCAGTGAGTTGATCCATCATCATCTGAGTTATCCAGGAACAAAAAACAAAATAGGAAAAACGCATGATTCGGAAAACGTTCCGCAAACCATATGAAGTTACTGACTGAAGCTCACTTACGTGAAGAAACATGTTGACGGATATTTGGGAACAGTCAGACACGAGTATGCCCTCGCAACGCCCACATTCATCATGAAAAACGCCAACAATTTCGTCCGATTCGACCAGTCTTTTTTCAGTGGTTAGTTCTAGAATATTTTTCAACCTGCAGTGATCAAATTGAACCATGGGTATCAGCAAGTTATCAGTTGACCAGCTCTCATCAACTCTTTAGTAAACTAATTCAGAGCGAGAATTGCTGATAAATTTTTGATGAGTGGTAGTTGGGTGAAAACCCGAACTCCTCGCAGACATGGCTCACGAACATAGGCTCAAAGCGTGTTTATTTTCTACTGAACTAGACAGCGTGTTTAGTGAACCAAACAGCAAAGAACAGTACTTCCATCTGTTTTGCTGAACGTGCCGTATAATAAGTTCAGCTTAGCAACAAAACTTTATTCCAGGTGGACATTGGGTACTTCGACTCATATCTAGGGGGTCAATATCTTAAAATAAAATCACAAACGGTCAAAAAGCCATTTTAGGCGTTCAAAAAGCAATTTTTCTGCAAATTTTGTCAAAATTATACTCGTTTATAAATTGTAGTTTGTCTTTAGTCGCTCGTTGAAGGTGAAGCTTTACTCTCTTTTACCTCTCTCGACATTCTCCGTGCTTCAGGCTATCTTTTAAATGGCAAATAACGCTCTGTTTCAGCTTCAGTGCATACGGTGACAAACCCATGCATTATGAGTTGCTACTGTCTGATTTGGGCCATATATTGGGGCTCGCTCGCTACATGATTCTCGGTATATTCCTACACACCAATGCGGCCAAAGGGGTCTGGACAATTTTATAGACCTAATCAAAAGTTGGATGCTTATGTATGCAAGCGAACAAAGTTACTTTGAGTGGAGTGAAATTGAAATTTGCCTTGTTCAGCGTCCTGGTCGGTTGAAACTGTTTGCCACAAACTAAGCTGTTAGTATAGCGCCTACAAGCCTATGTGCAGCACAGTGATAAATTCCTTCAGAAGGACTCAGATACTGCTTGAGTGTCACACAGGCTTGGTAGGTTTTCTAAATTATACGTAAGTGCAGAGTGCTCTAAAGTCGCCTAAACACCAAATCAAGAAGCGTTTGATACCCCAAGATGACAAGCTAGGTTCGTTCACATTGCAACATAAAAAACTACATGCTGTTATGAGGAATAGTTGATTCACTGCCTCTTGTTACATACACGGTACTAGTAAGAAAGCAAAGGCTCTGTGACGTGTGTAGAGATGTTGAAGATGAACACTTTTCTGCAGCTAAATAAATCCTTTTTTCAGACTTGCTGAAGATGGAGTTGGTTGTCAACAGTTGTTGCTCCACTGGATCATCTGATCACATCAGTTGGAGTTCATTAGCAGACGCGCTGACAAGTGAATCGAACGACTGGTTTCTATTGCAATGACGAAGTCAATAAAAGGACACTAAAGGCCCAGGATCCAGAGAACCACAAGTCTTACGCACCGTCTCCTTGAAGTGCAAGCCCGGTGGTCCACTTCCCAAGAAATTCCGAGTGGTGCTTAAGAAGATGCCCCTCCCTAACCTCCATAAGCACCACTTAACACAGCACAAAGTTTTGCTTTATGCCCAACTCAGCTAAAATTCCGTGTATTCTATCCTGGTCCGTAGTGTTGTTTGCCAGATGAAAGTATTTAGCTGTCGCGATAGACTACCCTACCGATTTGCGCTCCATTCTTTTCCTGTCGATAAAAAAGTTACTGGTTGGTTAAGAAAGTCTGGTGGGTAAGCAAATGATAATCCAGACGGGCATGACTGATTGATATGCACATTATTTACCAAAAAATATGAATATGAATGGCTGAAGCAGACTCTCACGTGAGGATGCGTGAACGGAGAGTTGAATCGATTTCTGATGAAGTGAATATATACAACGAAACTTCAATCCTAATACCAGAAAAATCGAGACCAAACGCAGGCTGTGTTGGTACCGTTCGGCTTCATCTTTTGAGTAATTATATTTTCCACTGTCAATAATACCTCCAAAAAGATTCAGTTGATAAAAAAACATGATGAAAAAAATGTGAAACCCACCGTCGGGCTGACACTATGTGATTATTGGCGCCTGATTTAACTTTGGTTGTTCCTGCTGTGATGCGTGGTGTTAGAGACATTTTGTCACTCGTTATCCAATACTGAATTCGGTATTCGGCGCTGATGGTTTTGGTCGACGTAGTCAGACGCTCCGATACTTCTGCAGGAATGGCGCCGTTGTGGGAAATGCATTGCCCATCGGTTTTCTTCAGGCTAGAATGCAAGGTGGTAGAAGTGAAAGGATACCAATAATTAGGCAGCAAGTGTGGAACAAATACGAACAAACTGGTAAAACTTAGTGGGGATTGCTACAGCAGTTTTGGGTTGATTCTGTGGATCGGTTATCACGCAGAAGCATATTCAAAGGTCGTACTCGACTGTTAAACTGCCAGCCCATTTAGCAATCCGCGACCTTTCTCGTCAATATTAAATTGGAACTGCATTTTGCAAGTATGTGGCTAAACGTTGTTCGGAACACATTCGTGAAATAAATAACCTGAACACTCTGTCACTGTGATTGACACGCCGTTTTGTAGAAGAAAACGCACGACTGGAGGAATGAATTGATGGGGCAACGGAGAAGTATTATACTGGTGAAATGGCTATCCAGTTTATGTCTGATTGAGTGAATACAAGCAAAACTGAACGGAAATTAGTTGTTAATATTGAAAGCTGTAGAAAAGGTAAAACGAACGAAGATGTCATACAGAACATGGATCCATTCCACTAGAAAGTGAGAGGAGATCAGCGGTATCGATTTTGTTCTAAAGAGAAGGTCTACCTGTGGTTATGGTTCACTAGACAGTCTACGTGCAGCCTTATCACAGTTGATTTGGTTAGATCATGTTAAATGTGCGTTACGAGAGTGGCTTCCAGTTCACTTGTTGTCGGAGGTCATTACTCATTCAATTTGTTGAGACGAATAACTTCTAAACAGCAGTAATATCGTCATATTACTGTATCTACTCTATCGGGCAGACTGAAAAAGTGAACTACTGTCCTTTGATTTTCGACTGAATGGTATATTTGGTGAATTCGGCGCCTCGAATGACGCCTGTCCAACTGTCCTGGTTGGAATCGCACTTCTAACTAGATTCCATGTGAAACGAATCCAGTTGTTCATTACATATTTCATTATACCATATTATCATTTTATTATATGTATTATACATATAATGTATTATTATATCATATTAACACATTACATATTTCAAATGCAAAATACCCCCTGTCTTGTGATCTACACCAGTTTTTGGGCCATTGTTTTATAACGTAATGCCAAGCAAGGCTTTGTAGCGATAATTTTGCAGGTCAAGTTGCCGAGTTAAATTTGGTCGTTGTTGGTGAATTTTTCACTCGCTGAATCAGAAGCGTGCACAAAATGTGTCATCAACTAGATTCAGCTGGTTGAGTCTCCCGTCAGCATCAGCACTGGCCACATGTGTCGAATCGCCCGCTTACTGACACTGTTCCCATATAACTGGTATATATATATATATATCGGTGGAATACCCCGAGTTCGTTAGTGAAGTAAATTTCCAGGCTCACTTGGTTTCGATGACAGAAATGTTTAGTATTTGAAAATTGGAGGGTTCGATTAAGTACATTCCGGTTGGGAGGACTGGCATCATATTACTCTGCTCTCAAGAACTACACAGAATTTGACGTTATGATATTGTACAGTACAATGAACATGTGAACAGTGTATGGACAGAAGTAAAGCAAAGGTATCAACACTAAGCGCAACGCTTTGCAATTCTTAATACTGGAAATAATTCCGACACCTCTATGGCCAACTCGAAGTGTCCAAAAAATACCGGAACGATTACAGAAACTCCACGTGAACGTTCTTGTTGAATAGGCACCCTCTATCGAGACAGGATTAGAATACCTTGAACATAGTGCGTGTTAGGCAATTCAGATTGTGCGGACCAATTCACATCAGCCTTATTCCAAAGGAGAATGCAAACCACAAATCTGCCGTTTACTAGAAATGAAAAATATGATCACGTGTCTGTGTTGACCGCTATCCAGTATTTGAGTGAAGTCTACCTGAACACTGATCATTCGGTCTTTTCAGTTCAACTCGATTGCAGTTCGGAGAGGAAACCGACGATTGGCTAATTTCCCACGTATAAGGGTCACATGTGAGTGTGGTTAGGTTGCGACTAGACAGCAATGAATCTCAAGTTTGCATCGTGGCATACTGAACACTAATAAGTTGTGAAACTCAATTTGAGTCTCCGGCGTTCCCTGAGGATGTGAGCTCCCTGGGATGCACCCACATCCATTCTGTAAACTGTGAGCAATTCGTCCGTGTATCATTCATCTAACCGTTTCTACTTGTAAGTGACACCTAAATCTAACAGTCAAATAAATTACTCCTGAAACACAAGGATGTCTCTTGGACATATAATTCACTGGATCATAACCGTTTCACTTGTAAGTGACACCTAAATCTAACAGTCAAATAAATTACTCCTGAAACACAAGGATGTCTCTTGGACATATAATTCACTGGATCAACAATTTCGCCTATTGCACTCATATCACCGGTCGCTAACTTACGCGTGCATATAGAATTCATCGATTATTTGGTGTATCAGACCTGAATCACTTTCAGAACTCGAGAGAAGCACGCTGTCACTTGATAGAACGGTGGTCACTCAAATGGCTGATAATGGGAGTGTGATTAATTCTGAAAATGTCTTTAAAATTGATTTTTAGGCTCGTTTCTACCCACGGTCTATCAACCTCTTTATGCTAGCGTTTGGTCGCAGCAGAGGCACATGTGACTCGCTCACCTAATCCAGACCCTTGCGTCAAAAAATGCACTCTCGTACATTCAATCTCCCACCGTCCGCTTAAGAGACTTTCGGCAATTCAACTCAGCCGGTCATGAGGTAAACGGAGACTCCGATGTCTTCGTCTCATTCACTTTCAAGCTCATAAGCTTCCACACTTTACTGACCAGAAGAGGTGATTGGAATAATAATAATACGTGAACAACTATTAGGTGATTGGTAATACGTGAACAACTATTTCTGAAACGGCGTTTTGTTAAATTCTAATAAGACATGAATCGTCGTGGCATGTTTCTCATCTCCTCGAGTACTTTTAGGTAGGACGGACAATTTTAATGAAGGATCTCCATTTGTCCGTCTTCTTGATGATACGGAACATCACTGGAACGTCCAGTGTGAACCTGACTGCCTTAGATATGAAACCAAAACAGCTCACGAAACGAAATAGATGCAGAGCCACACCACACACGCAAACACGGGCACAAATGACAACATATTCAAGTAGAATTTCTGATGTACAAACGAAAGGTGTTTTATGTGGATGGCTTACGTCTTTGACTCTTACTTGTGTCTGGTGGGAATAGAATTCAGGTCGCGATTCACAAGTCTCAGGCTTCGAACCACTACAGCAGAACTAATTTGAGGTGAACTTGAGCTAAACATCTTCTCCAGCAATCAGAAGCCCAATTTTATATCTGCTTGTAGCCAATAATTCAGTTTACCTAAGCGGGACACATGTTCTTTCACCCACATTTCGTACCTAGAAGAATATCTCTCCTATCCAGATTTCGACGCATGAGAAAGTGGATCGCGTCTTTCTCAAACACACACGTCATTAAATGGTAAAGTAAAGGCACTTAGCAGGCTATTTAGATGTCATTATTTTGTGATAAACTAGTCTTTACACCAAAATCCAACTCACACTGTGTAGTGGAAATTTCGCGGCGAACTGCCGGTTCGCAAAGTCGGAATCACGATTTCGTTTGACGATTGTTTCGACGGTTTAAATTCTTGTGTGTCCCAAGATACTTCTGAAAAGTAAACATTCAGTAAATTTTAACCTTTTCCGTAAATTTGCCGCCCAGCCAGGCATGTGAGTATGTCCCATTACTTATTTGAACACCAAGTCATTTTGTTTGTCTTAAAACCCAACGGAAACGCAATGTGAACTAATGAACCAACTAATTTGATAAACTGGAAGAGAAAGCTCCCAAACCCGTTTAAACTTGAAGATACTTTCTCCCATGTTACTTAGTCATAAGTGTAGGAAAAGGTGTTAGTGATTTGGTCCCGCCCTCCTTCAAATTTGGTCAGCCGGATTCTAAAGCAGTAAATCCTTCGGCTGTTTACGAAACCCGTCGAAATTTTTACTATTTGGTCTCTGATGAGTATTTACCAAACTGACTGAAAATACAAAACAGCATGTGATACGAGTACCCAAGTTGCTACTTGAATATCTGTTATACTGCTTTCCCAGGGACTGCAGAATTGTAGTGTTTTGTACGACGGGATTAGCGATGGAATAGTTTTGAATCGCACATTGAAACCCCATAGATATGTTCACACATTCTGACGTTATTCAGACGAATATTTCTCACAAGCAGATTTCACCAGCTTTCTAAGTTCGACAGATATTTTGTCCTGATAAAACCGTGTTTATAAGATTGATTGTCACTCTTAATATCCTCAGTAATGTCTTCACACCCCAGGATTCAGTTTCACTTATTTAGAAAAAGGCTCCCTCTGAATCCTTGGATCAAAATGCATTTCTTCACGCAACTCACATACACTTTGGGTTTTCATTTTGAATACGACCTTAAACGTACAACCTGACCGCCAAAATCAACTCAATTTTGTTTTCAGTAGACGAATTACCTCTATAATTATCCCCGCTGGTAACTGTCGGAGCCTTGTCAAGTACTTTATTCCAATAGCAAATTTTCACCATGTCCCTGTTTGATTACGCATAGTTAAATTACTAATGATAACAAGTTTGGGGCGGGAATATGTTTTCATACACCAAGTGCAACAACAAACGATTTTGTTGCTATCTGCTAGCGAGCTTTGTATGGTTCGTTCTGATTAATTGTCAGAAGCCTACCTTTCTAATCCACAATCAGCTAGAGAGTATATTCACATATGTTTAATAAGTAACCCTTCAAATGGAGATTTCATCTTTTCGTTACTGAGGTTAGTGTCCCATGTAGACCACCAGGCGGTGATCGAATCTTCTGAAAAGGGATGACCAGCAGGAAAGATTAATCACCCCTGTCAATTTTCTCTGCGAGTCAACGACTAACTATGTGACTACAAAAGTGGACAAATTAAAAAGTGATTTTCTACTGTGATTGTTCTACTGCTCTACTTGGCCCCGCGCAAATGACTTGGAATTTCGGAACTGTACTCGAATGCCTAACGTTTGTGCTACTGATGAAAAGGGAAGTAGTGTATGCAGAACCACCATCGCCAAAACCATGGTTTCCCCTCATTGCCAGCAGCATCACCAGTAAATCGGAATAACACCTTCAGAGTATTGTTCATTGTGGTTTCCGTGTACATTTACTTTTTGCACAAAATTATCGGTATGGAGTATTCTCGAATCGTTTAATTATCAAAATTTACAATTACCTTTTATATAAATGAGTTTAATGCTTCCCTGACTAACCAGAATAGTTTTTCTCTAGTAATGCAGAAGTGAAGGAATAAAATTAGTCAATCTCCGTTTTTTCCACTCTCGTGGACTTAGTTCTGGACAATTCAAAACTATACAGAAGAAAACGAAGATGCCAAACCAATTGAACAGGCTTCAAAATGCACGACCTTCTGAATATGCACTGCTGATTCGTTCTTGACCGAAAGCAGACTTTCTTGTGGTCTCTACTATAATTAAACTCCACTTCACTATGTAGTCGTTTGTTCTCGCTTAATTTGGATAAACGTACACCCCTCACTGATCTCCATGTCTTGACCCAATTTTCTAGGCTAACCTCTGCAATACCCTTTCCCTCAAAGAAATCAAGATGTTCTTGGTAGATGGCCCCAATAAAGAGAGAAATTCTCATAATGGGTATTTAGTTCCTGCTTTCGTTATTTCTTACCAATCATTTGTTATAAGCTGCGGAGTTTATAGTAATATTCATATTGAAACTATGGCGTACCCATATTGCTGAGACTTACCTCTTCTCAATATACGAGAGGAGTAGCGGGTGGATCAACCTATCATGATTCGTTTGATCGAGTCATCCGCCCACGTGTGATGCACAAGAGCTTGTGACTTACACAATCAACAACAAAACCAAATGCCTTTAGGACAAATTCAGTTTAACTTTTTCGTACTATTGCAAGATCAGTGAAACCAGATGGTCTGTTTTGTTCACCGTTAACGCGAGTAGACCCAGTCACAGCCCTGCTGACGGGAACTGCGACACCAGTTAACAGATAATACTACTGGAAACGTGGAAGGTTGGCATCTCATAAGGTCATAGGAATTCTGAGCGAAGTATTCATCGTATACAAAAACGTTCGCACAATCCATGGGGGCTAGATGAGTGCGAGCTAGATGCACTGCTGATCGGATATAAGGTAGGTGAATGATAGTGAATTCAGCTTCTATTTGGATGATCACGGTGTCAAATAGCGGTCTACTGATAGAGATTCCTTTACAAATTTTTATTTAAAAAATTATCTGACGTGCGAAAAGAATTTCAGGATTTAACACCAGAATGAACAGTGGTCAAATTGTCGCCCCAACAAATTCCTCTTGATAAATTGTCTGTCTTTTTCGCATCAGAAACATCCAATTTGTACATTTTTTTCCGTTTTAACATAAATATTTCTAACCGGACAACTCAAAGTTACCTTCAGGTTCTTGACAGGGCCACACCATGAAAGACTGAAAGATTGAATGGAAGCACTGTTGTGTCACCCTCAAGGGCAAAGCTCTGGATGACGGAGGCATCAGACTACAAACAAACTTTCGTTGTTCACCGCCACAAATGAGTAACCAATTCGCTTGTTATTCTGCTTATCTAATAGACAATACAAGGTTTATCTGGCTACAGACACAGGTGACTTATTCACAAACTACCTTTACACACGCTTAGACACAAATAAGTTTCGGCTTCGAAGTTCACCCCACTCATTTGCACTCAGACTTTTCGACCACCGAATTTATCCACAATGTTTAATACAAATCCAGTCAACCATGAAACGAAGCAAGGCATCACGTATAGAGAAGAAGAAAAGAGCATATCTGGATGAAATAACTCCGACAAGCAACTTACTACCACCAGTTCTCAGCGACGTATCAAACCATATTTCCAGAGTGGGCGAAACTGAATCGAAACCATCTGGTTCGGTTAGCCGACCTCCTATGGTACTGGCGGTGGTGACTTTATGTTCGACAGTGGTGTTGATAATTTCGCTGACTGCACAATGAGTTGGTGCTCCTTCTTTGCACAATTCGGCGACCCTGTCCAGCTTAAATAAATGGAGACAACTAATAGTGAGTGTACGTTTAAAAACTCGTGGAAATGTGACGCACAGTGAAACGAGGAAGTGTCCAGTCACCTTGCAGGTTAAATTAGGCACTTAAAGAAGACAATGTGAACAGAGTTAGGAAGATAATCTTGTTTTCAAATTATCAAAATGCTTAACAAACATGCCATACTGATTCAACGGTGGGTACTACTAATGAGGCATGCGGGTAGCATGTTTTCTCGTAAATTCACTTCAAGTCTCTTGAAAAGTGAGATCTATTACGGGTCGCTGTGCATCATTTGCTTGCATTTAACAGCCAACGAATATCCAGGGAAGTTCAGGAAGACGCGTTCAAGGAGAAGATGGATATTCAGTTTTGCAAACAATATGCACATGAGAGCTTTGCTCCCCTGTCCAATAGTCTGTAACTGTTCAGTTGGTGTTCCTCTAGTAAACAACTCTGCATCGAAGGCCTTCTTCGTTCCACCGGTATTTAACTTGCTGCTTGTATGGACGGAAATGATTCCACATTTGGTCACGCCCACATGATCGTGTAAAAGCTGCCAGCGGTCTCAAAGTGTCAAATCTATAAACAAACACTTAGGACCGAAATTATAAAAGAGTGGGATAATATTTCGGCCACTCCAGTTGGGGTCTCCACATTGGATGACGAAACGTGCCCCTATAGGCCATACATATCTTTTAAAGCACAGAAACTGGCACAAAATAGAAGTCTTCATTGGCGTAATTCATATCAACAGGATGATCTTTGTTAACTCCATACAGACGCGACCTACGGAAATGAACTGTACTCCAAGGACATTACTTATTATTTTGGTATTAGTAAATTTACCTTCACATTAGTCCACCCTATCTCCATCGTTTAGTGAATCATAACCAAAAGCCATCGTCTGAACGCCAAACTAATCAACTGGATTGAAATGGTGCCTCGGGTATTTATCTGCTATTGTGATCATTACACTATGTGATTCCTCAGATTGACTAGTTGAAGAATGCGCGTGATTTTAGCAAATAAAATTCTCCACGAACCCGACCATGAGTCATCTTTAAAAACCGTCATTCAAATCAACACGACGCTCAAGAGACTGCCAGCAATTTACAAGATAACCAGGCACGAACGATGGAGAGTGAAGGCCGATGATATCGACCTTGCACACTACATACGACATACATACACATCCTACGACATACCAACGGAGAACAGAGAAGGAGCTGTACTTCGACCAATCGTTTCACTTCCGCGAACTCCATCTTACAAATTAAAAAATACTTATGGAGAAGATTGCAACACTCAATCTCTGGAGCGGAATGCACAATCTATAATGTTGGTCAACTTCTATGCAAACTACGGAACGTCAGTAGAGAAGATAACGAAGTCATGGTTTTATTTGATGTAACATTACTGTTCAATTCAACCAACCACAACCTCGCTAGAAAAACCTTGACAGAACTGCTTCAGAATAATCCAAACACGAAAAAAAAACATAAAATCCAAATATTTGTGCAAGCTGTTGGACTTTTTGCATGAAACATACTCTACCTCCGATAGACAAATATATCAACAGCTGAAAGGAATCTTCAATATCATGACCTATGGCTGAGGCATATTGCATAGATTGGAGCGCGCGGTACTGCTAACCATCAATCCGAAGCAATAGACCCTCTACGTAGACGACACCTTTGACACCATGAAACGAGATTCAGTACACAGTGCACATGAACTAGTCAATACCACGTTTGAAAATAACAAGTTTACAATCGAACTGGAGAGTAAATACCGACTACAATTCTTGGACGTTTTTGGTGAACAGAAAGCTGGATGGGGCTCTGGATACCAGTGTATACTGCGGATCTAATACTGAACTGAAGAGTTGCATCCAAACCCTGTTCAAGACAGCGGAAACACACTGCAACATCATAGAACCACGAAAGAAGGAAGACAACCATCTAGACAGAGTATTCAAGAACAATGGATATCCAAGGAATTTTATCAAGAGAAGCTTGAAGTAGATGGCAATACACCAACAGCAACAGCAGGAACAAGTCAACAGATGGGTAGTTCTGCTCCACATCAAGAGTATATCGGAACTCGTAAAAAAAAACCATAAAATCCAAATATTTGTGCAAGCTGTTGGACTTTTTGCATGAAACATACTCTACCTCCGATAGACAAATATATCAACAGCTGAAAGGAATCTTCAATATCATGACCTATGGCTGAGGCATATTGCATAGATTGGAGCGCGCGGTACTGCTAACCATCAATCCGAAGCAATAGACCCTCTACGTAGACGACACCTTTGACACCATGAAACGAGATTCAGTACACAGTGCACATGAACTAGTCAATACCACGTTTGAAAATAACAAGTTTACAATCGAACTGGAGAGTAAATACCGACTACAATTCTTGGACGTTTTTGGTGAACAGAAAGCTGGATGGGGCTCTGGATACCAGTGTATACTGCGGATCTAATACTGAACTGAAGAGTTGCATCCAAACCCTGTTCAAGACAGCGGAAACACACTGCAACATCATAGAACCACGAAAGAAGGAAGACAACCATCTAGACAGAGTATTCAAGAACAATGGATATCCAAGGAATTTTATCAAGAGAAGCTTGAAGTAGATGGCAATACACCAACAGCAACAGCAGGAACAAGTCAACAGATGGGTAGTTCTGCTCCACATCAAGAGTATATCGGAACTCGTAATCGGATTATTGGTTCGAAAAGGAATCCTCGTGGCCCACAAACCGAATGACAGTTTAAGGAAACTTATCTCAAAACCGAAGGATAACCGAGACACAACCGAGGGGAAAAGCGTGATACACCAAACAAACTGCAATGGCTGCAACAAATTCTACAAAGCGGGTGGAAGTTATGCACACGAGTGAAGGAGCATAACGCAGGAGACATTACCCCCTATCCTTGGTACCCACACGCAAACACCAAGAATGCAACAACTTCACTCTGGAAATCGCAAACATTTTGGCGCAAGGAGACACGAGACACAGAAGTTCTGAAATATGGTACTTCACAGCCGATTCGATCTGCATTGAGCTGGGTCCAATTTCCGCATCACTACGTAAAACGTACCAGCATCTCAACCGGAATACTCAAGGAGAAACGAATATCGGATTCACAAGCAAAGAAATCAGGGTCTCCTTGGAGTCAGATCAATGCAGTGCACAAGCGGGAACTCGCAGGGGCCACGGACAGAAGGCATTCCAGCATCCACCAAAGTACGAGGTCAGGGGATGCCAAACTCAAAGATCACGTGGGCATCGGCGATTCAGGACACAGGATAATAGAGCAACTAATGGAGATGTTCGACCGAAAAGCTAACCGTGATCAAAGGTCATGCCCGGCTAGCAGCATGTGCACCAACACACATGCAACACGACTCAACGTACAACCACCAACGCATCGCCACGCACCACTACGCACTCCCACAAGGCACTGATAGTGTCATTTTGATTGGTGATGAAACGTTTCCAATCAAATTTCCCAGCTCAGCGAACAACCCAATGACCATAGTTATGTAACACCGTTTTGAATGCATAGCAAGGGCTAATGGCCTGTTGGCATTTTTACTTAGCACGGTTAGTTATGTATACACGTTCCATCATACTAGTGTTCTTTACTGAGTGGAATCTATTGCATTTCTTGAATTTTTTTGCACTTGTTCGATGAACCTATAAGCAAATTTCTTACAGCCAACTCGGGCGGACATTTTGGAGAGCTTATAATTGTGCGGCGGGTTTTATTTAAAGGAAAGTTGATGGTAAACCCCGGGTTTCATGAGAGCACGAAACTACAAAGGATATTTACAATGAAGAGAGAGGTAAGCGCAAACTGCGTTTAATAGTTGAACAATATTGAATAAATCCGCTATTCAAAAATCTCCAGAAAAATTTGGAGTGGTGAAAAGTATCTCATTGAGCAAGTATTTTCACTTGCGATCGACTGAGTTCTCAGGACAGAACAGGTGGTTTTATTTCCTTAGTGGTAAAGCATTAAAGTTCTAACACAAGCACGCAAGATAATTCATACAGTATATATTTCTGATGTACTACTCATAAAGTTGCTGAAAATCCCTCGACAGCCCACGACCGGTTTCGCCATTTTGGGGGCTTATCTGGTATGCGCAGTCCCGGGTTTCCGTCAACCTTATGTTCTGCTTGAAACCAAATTGCACGAATTCTTTAATTTCGTGCACTTTGTGGTTGGGGCCCATGCACCTTATAAATAGCTACTGTGTGTGACGCGGTGGGTTCAGTCGAAGTGCTTTCTCCACATGGGAAAACAGAGCACCACGAAAAATAACCGCTCATCATGGCAAGATACTTAAAACGTGGATAAATTATATGTATATGTATTTAAAGTGGCATGATAGTTTACCACAGATTATAGTTTTGTTTAGTAGTAACCACACGCGTGCGCACAAAAAACGCATGAAAATTCCCTACATCAAATAAATTTATTGACAAAACTATTTGGCTTTAGAAAATATCAAACTAAATTTCAGCTGAATCTCTCTTTTTGTTATTTTTTTAACTGAATGCTTTGTATAAAGGCCGCTTCTTTTTTCTGTTGGTACAACACCCTAGATATTCCGGTATATCCTCTCGACGAAAGACTACAGATATTTTTGCTGAAATATTTCTGCTAACGCACCTATTTTGCCTTTTTGGGGGCTTATCAGGCAGGTGCAATCTCCAGGATAAGTCCGTCTTCAATCTGAAACCAGTTAAGACACAATGCACGAAGCGCACTTATTCTCACATCAGTTTTTTTTCCTTTCGCCTGTTCTTGTCTCCAAAAGCCTAGGAATAAGCCTAGAATTAAGCAAAAACACAATATCGCAGTCTCCTTTTTTTCTCAGAGTTTCCATGCGACTATAAACTGGAGGCCAGACACGGATGTACCATATCGTTTGTGTTCTTTTATTTACAGAACGTTGGCAAAAGGACAGTAATACGCTGCGTCAGTAAGACTACCCACAAGAGTCAAAATTGAAAAAGTGCTCAGGATATGCCCGACAAAATAAGAGGTTTAAAAAATTTACCTTTTGGAATTTTATGAATAGGCTGTCTTTGCAGCTTGGTAAAAGCACGGCCTGACAGTGACCACACAAATCGTGATAGACTCCCACCAAGTCAGAGTTTTTGTCCATTGTGCCATGATGTTTGACTGTCAAAATATCGCCTACGCTGAAAAATGTTCGAGTAAGATACGTGCATATTTATATATTGTTTTCTAAAAAGCGCTTTCTATGTTTGCAAAACAGTGTTATATATTTGGTGAGCAGTCTGGTACAGTACAGCATAGAATGGTACAGTGTCATCGAATAAATCGGTAATATTCAGTATGGTATAGTACATTCTAACATGGGATAGTAAAGTCTAATCCGGTGCGATTTAGCTTAGTACGGCGTAGTGGACTGTAGTGTATTATAATGACGTATAGTAGAGTACAGTACAGTATAGTACAGTATGGCTTAGTACAACATATTATGGGAGGGTATGCCACGGCACTCTGGTGCACTACCGTCTTCCAGCAGTGTTAAATGATGTGGTCTGGTGTGAGTAATGCACCACACAACCCAAGAAATGACTGCTCTCAGTCAACCCTGAACATGCAACTGCGACTTCATCAGGTTAGTTCTAAAGTTACGCGTTGTCAGGGACCTATGGGGTTACACATTTGGTATTTGTCGGATACGTATTCGCCTGTCAATAGCCTCACTGACCGCAACTCCATACATAGACGACCAAATTGTAACAAAACAGCTGGCCGCCGGACAATTGAGATCTCCAACTCATTGTTGTTGCCTGTTAGACCTTTAACTACCACACCAGACACCGTAACAAACAAAGCCTTAAAGAATGCTAACTTCCGCATGAAATTTTGAAGCATACTTCCATGTGCAAACCACGCTGATAATTTCGTCTAGTTAATCTGTTCGGACTTATTGTAACCAGAGATCTAGTGGACACTGAGAGCCAAAAAATAGCCCGCGAATAATTCGAGTTAAGGGAACGTTTTGTTACTATTCACTGGATGGTATGTTTTTCAGGTCTTCAGTTTGGAAATGAGCTAATGACAGGCTTACAGACCTGCTTCGATGGACATGAGGTTTCCTCTGATTCCATCCAAGTTTCTCAGATATCGTCTTTTTACATGACATTGAGAGGGAAATATTTTTCAATTAGCTAAAAGAACTGCGAAATGGGCTCTGATATACCGACACACACCCTACAATACCGTAACCAAAACAACCCCTCTCACAGCACAACTCTACTCTAGTGTTACATTCACCCTAGGATAAAAGAACATAAGCTAATAAGCTTCCATGCAGTCATAAAGTTGTCTGGAAAGCTATAAAATTAATGAGTTATACGCATAAAACATATGTTACTGCAAAATGGGGACAATACACAAAGCTGCACTAGGCTGGCACCACGATTTCGAAACATAATGGAGAGCAATACTCGAGTTACTATTGTTAGTAGTTCCCAATAGTATTTTTTTCGTTTTAGATTAATCCTTAACTCACACAGGCCTGTGAAAGATGACTGAGGGATTTCAAAAAGAAAACAAAAAGACTAAAAGACACTTCTAGCATGATTTCTTCCGATAAGTCTCGCTGGATTTGCTTCCCAAACAAAATAAGAATATTTGCTTTTCCATGCTCGACTCTCTGATGAAAGTAGACCTGGGTAGATGCCAACTTGAAAGATGGCGGTAGCAGTCGTAATGGAGACGTTCTACGTTTTGTACAATAATCACCACGAGGTATTCGAGACAATTCAGCAATCAAAACCGTTACAGTTTGAGTTTTACCGCTTACGTGTTTAGAAACTCACCGTTCTGTGGTAATTTCCAGGTGACCGACGGCATTTCTTACGGAACCAACCAATACCGGAGGCGTAAGACCGTCAGATCCAGCGGAAATCCAGAACTGCATTCGTCTTGTGTTAACTACGACGGGTGACTGAGTTAAGTTTAGGTGTTTGACATTTTTAACGGGACTGCTTGCTAGAATACAGCTTCCATCCCGTTCCAGACTATAAATAGTTTGCAGAAGGCAAAACAATGGTTAGATATCCGGTGTCAAAAATTGAATTAGAGGCCAAATATAGCTCAAAACAAGTCGTGCAAGGGTAAATAAGAGAAATTTGATGGAGATTGCATTCTGAGTAAAACATTTTCAACTGTTGCTCTTAATTAAATGGATCTCTACCGATTATGAACATAAACAGTGTATCTGACAAAAATTCATTATCAGCTTCTTACTGGTTGAGTCTTCATATGTAGTTCCAAAATTTTAGTCAACTTCTTGTCGTAGTAAAACTGTACGATGATATTTTACTTTCTTATCAGTTGGCCAAGTTGGGAATTATTCCACTTTTCACTTTCGCACCCTAGACTATTAGTCTGAAACGCACAAAGCGTTTATTTTACAGGGAACTAACCAGTCAGGGCGGTAAGAAATCGACAGTTGAGATTATTTTTATCAATTGTTACGTATTGTTGGCTAACACCATTTGACTTTAGTAAGCTGAGATCATTTATTATTTGAGTATGTGAAGCCAAAACTCCCTATGTACATGAATTAGGGACATTCATTGTTACGGTGTCTTCATAGAACGTCACTGGATGGCGCTCTTTGTGTAGACAGACAAGTCACTTCTTGAAAATCCATTCAAACACCACAATTTAGCAAATTTCAGGTAAAAGAGTAATTAGTCTTTGAAAAACTAACCCAGATTACGTGGTACTGATCCACTGAGTGATGGTCTGTTAGTCGACCGAACATTTAACTTCAGGAGAAGCTCTTGTAAAGAGCCCCCAAGGGGATTGATTTTGAGCACATCTTGCATTCTATTCCGCTAGCTGCGTACTTCAGAAAGAGTAGGCACTACAAATAATCTCAGTTTGTTCTTTCATGTCTGATTTATTTTTCTTTGTGTTTAATATTCTCATATTTCATTCCCGACTTTATCATTTATGTGGTCTAAAGCGAGCAGACAGTACTTACTCTCTTGATTTATTCATCATTCTTTTCAGAAGAACTTTCTTAAGCTTAGCAGGATGATAGTTTTTCGGTTCAAAGAAACAATGAACGTGTATTAACTCAGTCGATCAGTTATTATGAGCCACAGTTTTCAAAGTTCACGCAACAATCAGTGGACAAAAAAGCCGTCCCAACTTCCACACACAAACACACGCACATATATAACAACGAACAAGATCCAAGGCAAAACAGTGTGAAGCATACAAATTGGGACTGACAAGCTTTTCTAAATGTTTGCCTTCTACTTACCAAGTATCCGCAAAATTCTTTAGCTGGTCGCATACCTAGCGGGGTATTATTCTACAACAGTGAACTGCACAGATCACACATTCCTTTTCTGTCATAAGAACCAGTCTTGCTTTTGAAAGTCTATACAAAAACCATGTGTTTGAATGCTCACTGAAAAAAAAACAACACCAATGGCATGTTACTGTCGTTCTATTCTCGTGAAACTATTCTTGTTAAATGACTGGAAATATCTTCAAATGACGGGTCTATTTGACGGTGGTTTGCTTATGAAGGAGATAATTAGCTACATATGTTTTCTATAACTGAAGTAACATCCGACTTTTGTTAAACCTTGTTCGTCTGCGAACACCATGTTACCATGACACACCACTACGCTTGCTGCTGACCAAATGACCGACAAGGGGTCTTGGATTTATGGACCGTCTGCATAACTTTTATACATAAACCGAACAAAGTTTTAGTCCACTTTGTCCAGTGTCCTTTTGTCATGTTTTCGGAAAGAAAGGTGATTTGTGTAGGCCCGTTGCATTACAGACAGTGCTGCCGTAGAGTGTTACGGCGGCACTGCGATTCAGATGAAACGAACTGATGGATGGAGTGCGGTTACTCAAAAAGGTCCACTGGTCACGCTCAAAAATATAAGACAGCCCATTGTCTGATGTCATCCCGCGTAGGCAAGAGCCCTGGGACGTCCTCAGATGTTACCAAAACGTTTGGTAATCTTCGAACTATTGAAAGTTTGTCAAACGACCTGCTTTCGAAGCGTTTACAAAGGTATTACCAGAGATATTTTCCTTAGGCTTACTGGATTCGTATGGAATACTCCTACGAAAAATGATATTCCACATGGCGCGCACTTTATTGACCTAGTCGCTTACCCGATACCTGAACTACAAAAAACGATTTCCAGGATAGTAGTGATTGTCAATCGGCCAGTTTTATTACGGCTAAATTCATCTCTCAGATGCGAAAATCGCAAAGTAGCCTCAATTGAAAACCAGTGATGAGTGAACCGCAGGAATTGTCAGAAAATGTCAGTCGTTTCCCAAGTTTCATGATAAAATTTTTCCTGCTTTTTCAAGTGCGTCGCATTTTCAAAATCCGTTGTCTCACTCAGCAGTTCATGTTTTACCCGTTCACTTTGATGTATATAATCGAATAACAACGTCCAACTATTGTCAAGACTGGTATCTACTCGCGAGGTGACAAAAGCCCAGCAAGCTACTTCGCAGTCCCTAACCCTCACAAACAACTAGGTTTTATAGTTGAACCAGGACAGCTAAGAATATTTTGACGGCTGTGACTATTTTGTGAACAAATAAGAAATGTAATCCAACAAGATAATAGTAGTAGGAAAAACAAGTTATCAGTCACAGAACCGAATCGAATCAGTTGTTTTTGGTGAAGCCTCAAAAGCGACACTTTCTTGAGGGTATGGACAGTTTTCCAATCAAACATTTGTGTTCTGTCTCCTTGATTAGGATATCCGAAAAGAGGCAGTGAACAGGTAATATTCGGGCATTCAAAGGGACAGCAAACACCATCCTTTCAGTATAACTCTCGGATTATCCGTTGGTTTGGTTATCGCTACCCTCGTATCCACTATACGTGATTATCCGGTATTCCTTTATCTATTCTCAATCTGTTTCCGCAAATGGTACGCTGGAAGACTCATCACATTGTAGGACACAGCGTTCTCAATGTTGACTGGTTTAAGTGAAAAAGTTTTGTGCCTATTAATCAGGTAGCGGATGATCTTTTTACTGAGCTTAGCAGTTGGCTTTCGAGGATATGTTGTTGGTGCCCGGTTGGTGAATAATTCCTCCACTTGCGTTGATAAAACTTTTAACTAGTAGTTAATATTCCCAGTGTTCCATAAAACATAACGGTAAATGTTTCTTGCTGGGGGGTGCTCGGTTAGGTGATATAAACTAATTCTGTTGTCTCAGCGGCTTCGCAATATCTCGGTGAGTGTTTGAAAATTTGCATGCATAAACTGCTGCATGCAAACAAAAGCTACCCCGCTAACCGGCCGTGTGCGCCCTAGTACCTCAATGTAAGCAACACATTGCTCCAAGACATCCTCTTGAATGACAGTAACAACCGACTACATCGGGAAACGTCCAAGTTTCGGTTGGAGTAAAATGACAGATAATTTACTCTGTCGCTGTCTGTCTGGAAGGACAATAACGTGCGCAATGCTAGATTTTGAAAGAATAAATCAACAGGTCACTGAAACCCCTTTTCTGTATCATCTATGCTTGTTCAGTATACTGATGGCATGGATCGGCCGGATGGGTGGCTAGTAAGTGTAGCGCTAGATTTATCTGTTTTGGTCACGTTACTTTATAGAATGATAGTTAGATCTATGAACTTCACCCTACTATCCTTCCAAATAAGCCAATTTTAGGTCGCTGTTCAGACAGAAGTTTGCCACCAAGTGCCTGTAAATCGATAGCAGTTATCCCTTCGGGAACAGTGACGAACACAGTACAACTAGAAATTGATATTGCCATCAGAAAAGTAGGCAAAACCTCCACATTTCTGATTGCTCATCCACAGGGTTTCAATTTCGTAAACGCTCGTTTAACTGGTCAAACATTACTAGTGCTAGTTAATGCTATCTGAACGGTCGAACATCTAACCATTTATTCGAAGTGAGTTTCCAAGAGCTCGAAGCAATCAACACTAATTTTTCTATTCATATAACAATAGGCCTGGCAGGCCTAAACTTTTCTTCATTTTGGTCTGCGAAAGTTGAATAAAACCACCTTAGTTTTACACCCCAAAGTGCACTTGCCGACCAGCTTCTCCTGGTTTCAAGCGAGTCATTGCACATGTTCCACTTGGTATTGTTTCAACGTTTGTCACCTTGCAAACCTAATTATGGTGCTCACCAAAGCAACTTTTAGCTATGGCACTCTTGTTTCCCAAGAACAATAATCATAGCTATGTGCCTACGATGGTCTTAGGAACCGTAGAGTGAACATTATTCTAGAGTAATGCCACATAATCTATACTCAGTTAATCACATACAACAGGTGAATTCACACAAGCCACGAGGACAACTCTACTTCTATTCGTTTCTTCGAATTGATGCCAACGATGAGACCGATGGACGCGTGGCATCTAGTAGACACCTGAACTGTGCCTGCATTCAGATGAGGGCCATATAGAGAGTCTTTCGTGATTTGCATAGCCGACTAAAACAACAAGGTTACCTTGCTGAAGGGGCTGTAAACATGGAATAAACATCTGCTTTGAGCCACCTTTTTCAATGCGTTCGGAGATTTCCATTCGGAAATGATTATGGGGTTTATTCCTATTAGCTTTTTTGACGTAAAAATGACCGTAAGCAGTGAATACTAGTCGTAAATTCCACCTGAGATCGCTTTGTAAACCCATTGCCGGTTAGGTCCCACTACTGAAAGAAGTTTCGATTGCATTGTATTCGGCTAAGTATCGTGCTGCATTCCTTCTAAGTGACACCGAATGCTCGTTTGCCGATCGATTTTAGAAGAATCTGCTTCTCCAGGGCGGTTTCATTTAACAAGGCGCCCAGATATTAAAAGTCAGATTCTTCTTAGCACAGCAACCACTATTCAGCTTTGAGCCGGATGATATGAACACCTTTTATTGACGAAGTCTGCTAAGATCCTCTTCTCTGGATGTTGTCCATTACTAATTACCCTTGTACATCCTCCGATGCTGTAGAAACACTGAGAGGCACTGAGATTCTGATTAGATAACGTCTGTCTCCGAAACAACAAGACACCCACAAATATCTTGCGGAGTACCGCCGATGCAGGAGCATAATGGGATTGAATGTTTTTGGAGTTATTGTTTCAAACTTGTGGTGGTGAACCCCTCATCGCATTATTTTATCTTAGCATTACTTGAGATCCAACCCTCGACTAGGCAATATCTTGATTTCGTGCTGAAACTTCTGGAACTTCATCGCAGTACTCGAAGAAGTCCAGCAGTGAGTCAACTCGTTACCTATTCGAGCGCACTATGTCCGTGCATGAAGCATGATCGTGGTTCATCAACCATGGTATAATGAACTACTCTATGTCCACCCAGCTGCGCGAACAACAAGTCTTTGTCATTTTGGATCACGTTTTGAAGAAATCATATTGCAAATTTTCTATAATGTCAGATGTTTCGTCATGGACTAAAAAAGTATATCTGCTTTGATGACAGAGATCAGATCAGATCAGATCTAATCATTTGTTTAAAAACTGCTATTACAGATACCGCAATAAACCGCAGGGATACTAACTAACCTTCCAAGTAGAACGTATGGTTCATATAAAATCTGAGGAGCCCCTTAAGGATGAAACCAGTGGCGGGTTGTCGAAGTATTTTAGCAACTTTGTGAGTGGTGTGTTGAGTATAGGCCATCTGGAATTCGAGCAACTATTTAAGCTGATGTGGCTACTGATATCGAATGATTACTTAAATAAAACTGGCCAATATAAATCATAATTTGGATGACTGCTTACAATAGTACACAGCATGTAAGTAGTATGTTGTCTTATTTGGATCACAGCAATGAGTAGTTTCAGTATGAACAAGGATCGCCACCGACATCCATAAGAATTCCGTATGATTTTTCTTCACCACTTATGGTCTAACTAAGGTATCTCTGCATTAATACGACGGACCGAAATAGACGTATGAATACCCCAACTTGCTCAGATGTACTAACGGAAAACCAAGGCGGATTTTAATATTTGGGTTACCCGTGGATACTCTCTTTTTTCGTCGCCTTCAATCAAAATTCGTAGGAAGAGTGGTTCATGTTCGAACAAGAATACTTGTTGAAAAGTTGACAAGTGTTTTAAAGTCGACCGTCTATCTGTGGTACACGAGTTGGAATATGCATACCAGCAGAATATGTGGTCCTAAGAATTATTCGCCAAACCAGAAGCTGCGTTTTCAAATCGAAATAATTCTATTAATTTGGCGTTCTTGGTTGCATAATTAGGATCGCAAGTCCAGTGCTACATGCAGGATTACGGCTTTTGTTGAAGAAGTAAACAAATTCATCCGGGGCGAGCGTCAGCCATATTGAACAAGATGGTTGGTTTGCCTTGATCCAGTTTACTAAGTCTGATACACACCTATAAATCAACATTTATCTACTGGTTATTGAAAATTGTTTACAAAGACGGTGGGCACAATCTGATTCGACAGCATCACTACAGAATTCAGGTTTGATCCCATGGCTGCGATTCATCAGGGTCTATTTTCTTTAGTTGGGCTGCTTATTTTCAGAAACCTTTGCTCAGTGTCATGCTGACGAGTGAGTTTTCAAGTAATACAAGATGATTAAAATGTTTAACTTGCCTTCTGTAGTACAGAGTCAGCGGTAGGTTGTTGGGATTTTCAAAGGTAATCTCGACAAAACTCAACGTTAATTTAGATACGGAGTAGACCAGACCGGGAATCGTACCAACTAAAACGACATGAAGAAGTAACAATGCGGTCAAATTTTCATTCATTTTACCACAATTCTTTATTAACTTCTCAGCACGAAAGCATACTTGATAGGAGCATAATCTGGATAGTTTTAAAAATGAGCCTAAATGAGCACAAATAGTTACTTCTTCCACACCTCCAAATGCTCCTTCGGACATCCTGAACAGAAACAAACAACAATCCCGTCACTGGCTGTCCGGACAAATGCTGAGAGGGTCGCGTAGTCCCCTTTCTGGAGAACAAAAGGTACCCTGACACTCTATACCTCTTCTTTCTCTCCTTAAAAAAGGAAAACCAAATTGGTTTGCAATTGAGTTTACTTCTCGAAAACAGTTCAATTTGGGTTGACGGAATCTCGGGGACGGCGCCCAACTGATGAGACCCAAGAAGGGTGAAACCGGTCGTGGACTGTCAGAGTTTTCATCAGCCTTGTGAGCAGTTCCCTATCTGAAAAATATCTAGACATACTTTATTTACCCCAGCCACAACATCATGTCGTGCAACAATAGCTTAACAGAGCACATCGTATAATTTGATGCTTGATGCCTGTTGGACGCCGTAATTTCCGTCTCTTATTTGCTGGTTGAGTTAATTATCTGCGAGGGTCACTGCGATACACCTGTCATCCCCGTCAGTTTCAGTTTGCCACGCTAACGAGTGAAGCCCTGATTCGAGCTGGCGTTTATCATAAATTAAAGGGTAAGTCCAAAATAACCGCGGCACCCTACTTTATAAGTGATGGAGTGGACAGGTCACTTGAGGGTTTTCTTATCGGAAAAAGAAAACAGTTCCGCACATGACAACATGGATCAAATCGCGGCCGCTCATTTACGGTGAACCAGACCTTATTCTACGTGTAAACAAATAACTTTTTGTGACCATCAGCTGAGTGTGGCACGCGTTTTATTCAATGTTCTATCCTCTGCACATGAACTAAGCTAGATACTCCGGAATCCTCCTCCTAACTGAAGCGCATACCCTCCATGACTGCTTGCAGTTCAACCGACGGCAAGCCGTCCAGATGCAGGCGTGCGATAGGACTGGATGTATTGTCCTGAGGAGTCGGAAGGGTAAAATCTGCAATCGACCTCATTAATGGTATGCGGTTCCTTTGCTTCACCGTTATTTCTTCATTTCACAGTTTCTGTACGAGGTCACACATTTAACAACCACGTGGCGTGAATACTTTGATGGAGGATTTTGATGAAATAACGGAAGATCTCAGCAGCGATTGGTCAGCTACCGCACACACACACACCACTTATGTTTATGAAATAGCAAATTGTCCAGATACACTGAGAGTGACATTGTTGTTTGTGTGTCCTGAAAATTTGACTGAATGAGTGATTTAGTATGCAATTCACCGTTCCACCACCATTTCATCAGCTTGAGAATTTCGTTGAGGGTGAAAGACCAACTTCAGTATGATAATATTGAGCTGACACAGGACTAGTCTTATCTGTAACTTGAGATAATTTAGGACAAGAGGCAACGGATAAAGATTGCTTAAGCGATAGATCATGGAAGATGAACCCACCAATATATCTTAGCACCTCACCAACTGGCAAGCATAACTAAGTTCAAAATGGTGGCATGACGTGGTAGTCTGGGTAATGACACTAGGAGGGCTTGCCTATTCTTTCTAAACTTTGATATTCGGAAGGCCAAATGATATGAATTATCCCGGAATATATCACTTAAGTTTGGGATAAAGTAGTTCAATGGTATCAATGCCTGGCCCCAAAAATGGCGAATGAATATAACTCCAAATAGAATGGTTCCTAGGGACTGGTTTGCCATGCTACTTCTCAACTGGGTATTTGGAATATTTTTTAATATTTCATTTTTCGCATTCACCTCTGCCCGACGCATGACTATTTGGAATAGATGAATGCTTAACGGAGCTAAAGAACGCCGTGGTTTAACTAAACAGCATCTTCAGTCGTTTGTTCCTTCTTTGCCATTCTGCTCCTCGCTCAATTAAGCTTTTTCTTATCACAGACAAAAGTGACGAAGTGAAGAAGGTTACCAGTCACTAACAAGAGTCGACATCTAGACATCTGGCCGCTCCAGAGATTTCCCTTCCTATTTTTCGTCGTGGCCTTTCGTGAGTACCCAGCAAATAATGAGCTAAGTAATAGCTAATCACTGTGCTGATTAGTCACTCTTGGCCGAACAGTTGAGTGCCCACCCTCTGATCGGAATACCGCAGGTTCAAAACTGAGTGAGCTTGGTGAGATGTGCAATGCTGATGGTTCTGGAAAGGCTGAAGGAGATGTACAGTGCTTCTAGGCAGGTCAGCATAAAATGGTCTCACTGAACGGACGCAGACGGATCCCCATACATCAATTTCCGTGGGCTAAAAGACTGCTCAAAATGACAACCGTCCAAATATTTAAGTAACGTTTCTTCACCAATTATCCATACTGACTACTGGTTTACTGTTCGCCAAAATCCCTGATGTTTGTGGAGAAGCCCTTAATCGGTTCAATTCTACTTGTATCCAAAATACTATAGACTGATGGTCACACACCGGTCACTGTGGTTAGTCAGTTGTTACAAGCAAGTTTTAATCGGATTGCTGATATGTAAGTAAACATTGCATGTGAAAGCCAAGCTGATAAAGAATTACAAAACAACCTTGAAAACCGATGGCCCGAATTTAGAACCACACACCGGTTTATTGATCACAGGCTACTTTATCTGGTTGGATGCCATCGTTCAGGGAATAAACCTTATTCCGTCGTACCAAATCTAAATGGGCCCAGTTTTTTAGAGCTTCTGACGAAAGGAAAACAAGACACGCTTGAACTTGAGTATGCCGGTGGTTGTACATCTGGTACTAATCACAAAAAGGGCCAAAATCTCGAGTAAGAAAATTTTTGACTGGCTGTGCGAGATAAAAACCAGAACAAAACATTATGATTTGGTTATTCGTTATCTCGAAGTCATTAGGATGAGTTGCAATGAACCATGCACAATCCACCAAAACTTAATGTATATTCTGGGACGAAAAGAAAAGCAGGTGTAATCTATTGCGGGGAATTTATAGTAAACTAGCCAGGTAACTGTTCGATGACTCTGCAACATTCGACGACAACAGGGGACTTACAAACTCACTGAGTATTCAAACAAGAAGCGTTCCAAATCATTACACGAACAATTCTTCAGGTGTTATTAATTAACACCTGGGGATTTTTATCAATAAAAAGAAACGTTTTGTGGCCTTCGTTTGTGATAATCGATTGGATACACATGACTTCTTTGCAATCTACTATGAAACAATGCACGATCAGATCCACCGCGGATTAACAGACAGTAAAATGGTTGGTAATTGATCGGGTGGCTGTTGATCTGTTCGCCGAGCTTGGCAATTGATTTGCAAACGGTTCGTCACCATTCGAGGAGACATCTTAAGTGCGCTGTTGGTTGGGTAGTTCCTCTCTTCGTGCCTGCGTTTATATAGTCTACAAAGAGCAACCTTTGCGCTGTAACCTGGATTCTGATTGGCCCGTTCTTGATCTGTATTGCGTCGTGGTCGGCTTCACTGTTGGTTTGTGGCGTGCCTCCTATTTTAGTAGCCTTCTGTTCTATTGATTTCTTCTTTTGGTCCTTTTT
>NW_008752129.1:313133-322588 GCF_000715545.1 Opisthorchis viverrini
GAAGCCGACCACGACGCAATACAGATCAAGAACGGGCCAATCAGAATCCAGGTTACAGCGCAAAGGTTGCTCTTTGTAGACTATATAAACGCAGGCACGAAGAGAGGAACTACCCAACCAACAGCGCACTTAAGATGTCTCCTCGAATGGTGACGAACCGTTTGCAAATCAATTGTCAAGCTCGGCGAACAGATCAACAGCCACCCGATCAATTACCAACCAATACACCCGAGCTACCAATATTCCAACAAATTACCAGACAGTAAAATAATGTATCAACGGTTTCTGCTATCCGTAAGAATCGACAAGATCAACTCTACTTTACTCACCATAATTTATCAATTTGGTTTACGATAACTACGGGAGCATAAAGACTGCATTGCTTGGAAATGTTATAAAGCTGATGGTTGCGTTTCGTCGAACCACCGAGACTATAATTTTGGGATGGACAACACTTTACCATATGCCACCAGATTCCGTTCCCTATCTGACGAAAAAGGCAAAGCTGATAAACAGGGAATCTAGCCAGTAGACGCATTCAGCAATTGTTCACAAGGGCAACTCATCACAGGAGGCTGGTTTGGACAAATTAATCCCCAGATAGCCATCGGCTATGCGTCTTGCTCAAGGTTCACCGCTACCAAACTGACAAGGCATCCGTGAGATGTTCTCCTGGCTCAAGTCAAACGGTGGCTTTCATCGGAAGCCTAAGAAGCGCTACAAGCGAAGGAGATGCACCCTTGTGCCCCTTTTGCAGGCATATGAAACCGAGATCAAAACACTATTCCGACTGTAGCTAATGGTGTACAACTTTGGATAACTTTTACATGCGAAACGAAGCACCAGGATAAGCAAAACTTCTGCTTGTATGATTTCAAAGGTAGTCAGGTAGACGTATCCGAAGGAGTTCTTGCAGAAATCTGATTTGGGTCAGGTTGTACCGTAAACCCAGGGTTTATGTGTTGCCTTCTGGGCACAACAAGAAATGCACACAGGATAGTCGGCCAGAAAACGTTGATTCCCTGTTTAGGGGTTATTTTAAACTTGATTTCGCTTCAGACGCGCCAAGTGACAAGAAAACCAGCTTGCCTGGAGGCTTTCTGGGAGGTAAACACATTAAACTACGACCTCCTCCATCCGAGGTTTGTTAGCTGTCCAGAAAAAAATGAAGGGTCAACTTACTTGTCGTGCCATCCTAGGGTGGGCCCACCAGATCGTTTGCTCTCTATGGGCTCGATATATCGGCATAGGCGCTCGCTCTCCTGGTGCTCCAAAAGAATCGCTCTTCGCCAACACATCAAGTAGACGCTGGACATCAATTAGGTCATGCAACGGTATTTACATTCGCATAGGAAAATACTTTAAAGCCCCAAGTGACATCCAGGACTAGAATACTGTTCACCGCAGTTGCTTTGACTTCCAGAATCCTACAGTTTGATTTGTTTGTTTGAAAGAATTTCGATATTCTTCGTGTCCTGACCCAGCAGTTTATACCGTTCAGTCAGTCATCAGGGAAGCACATAGGCTTTCTTGATACTGATGAATGGTACAACCCAGGCAGTCGAATCCTCCAACCAATCTTTAACCTTTTCATGATTGTGAAACCATTCATATGTTGATTGGCTTAGAACTATCTATGTCTACGCATGAACATGACTAAGAGATGCAGTAAATGGTTCCTCGTTAGGACGAGTGTTACTAATCCACCATTTGGCATGCTTCGAGCAAATTTGCACTTATTGAAAACGTTGGAATTAAAAGAGGTGGCTCGAGCAAATTTTGGAAGAGCCAGAATGCCTAATATAGTCAGCGCTTGGAATAAATCTCACTGTTTTCATCAGACTTGACCATTCTGCATGGAATAAAAATGATTGACGGTTCACATAACTCTTCTGATGTTTGTGAAGTCCAGGTGAATGTCTTGCCTGGATGTACGGCAAATGGACAGCAATAAGGTTAGAAAGTAATTACTGTTTAAATGAGCTGAGCTCTTATTGGAATCTCCTCCTGTTGCATCATGTGAGGCCAAATGTAAGCATTTTGAAGAAGTGATGCAGTCCGAGTGATTTGGTTATCCTAGCAGTGATTTCAAATATCCATTTGAAAAATATTTATAGCAACTGTTGGCCTCGATTGGTTGCTCGGCTATATACCTATCAGGTTTAGTATCGCCGACATCACATCCATTTTGAAATTTTTCTCATCTTTCAAACCAAATAAGTCTTCTATGCGTTTGGGGATGAAAATGGTGGCTTGTTAAAAATGCGTACTGCAGATTTTGTTCTCGATCAATAAACGTGTATACTTAAGGGCTCAATTGTTCCATTGTTAAATGGCCGTTTTCTATAGTGACTCCAGTCCAGCAATCCTTTGCAAATAAACTGAGTTCTTCAGGATAAGAAGGGATGATGCGCTTTGCTTCCATCCCAGCAAACCTTATATACACTTGAAATTGTCATTAAGTCGATGATTTCACGAGCCCATCAGTTGTGAAGCAAATTTTGTCAAAATTATATGGAATGAATGAAGAAAACTTTTTGTGATTCTTCTAAACCAAAGGAGTTTGCACCAACAACACATCTGACGGGCCGTAAATTTAACTGACAACTCTCTGGTGTGCTGTATATATATATATATATAACTTATCACCTGTTGCTCAGTTTGGGCTGATTTTGAGGTTTCCCACCTTGAATTCTGGATCTTAGATTACCTTGTTTTAATAACGTAGCATGTTGCATAATCCTATCGATTCACTAGATATGTTCGTTTTGAAAGATAACTTCAACTGTTTACAGTTTGTGACAGAAAACGGAATGGCTTCATTGTCGATCCATCCATGGGTATGGAAATATATCCAAAGTATTCATACTGTCAGTGATTACTTGAAAACCTGCTACAATAGTACAAAGAGCAAAATTATGTTGTACGCCTTCACGCAACTCTCTCTAGGATGGCGAAAAACAGAGTTCTATCTAGTTGGGCTGCTAAGTAGTGTTTTCTGGTTGGAGGTTCACCCACATGATCCGTGGCCTGAAGTGTAGCAAAGCATGTCAACCTCAACGTCCATGAAGGACCCTTCTTTCTTGAAGACATGGTGACTAGGGACTATGAAGATTGCAGTAACGACAGCAGCTTGAATGTGTGCGCATTGGTAAACACGCTACCGAGTCATCCCTGCTGATGTTTTCAGTCATCAATCAGTCCGGTATTGAGTTTGATCCAGAAAAACGGAAGTGATCAGACGAAAGTGAATGTGCTGGTACAGGCCCTCATACAGAGCTGTCGTGTCAATGCCTGAAATACCATACATTGCTTCCGATTTCCGTGTGGCAGCCTAGAGAGGGTTATTCGTGGAAACCAGGTGGCCGATATACGAGACAAGTGACAAATCCAGTGCAGTATATGGGTAGTTGAACGTTCAGT
This sequence comes from Opisthorchis viverrini, assembly GCF_000715545.1. Taxonomy (NCBI): domain Eukaryota; kingdom Metazoa; phylum Platyhelminthes; class Trematoda; order Opisthorchiida; family Opisthorchiidae; genus Opisthorchis; species Opisthorchis viverrini. The sequence goes on from NW_008752129.1 coordinate 316,557, forward strand.
CAGTGGACGGAAGCCACTTGGCTTAGTTTAGATTAACAGATCTCATATTCCTGCTAGAATAGTGTGATGCTCTGAAGACACCGATAGTCAAACAATGAAGACCCGATACCATCCTCAGCTCATGGCAGTCAGGTCCTTGACACACGCAACAATATGTTACGTATCGCAACACTGTAAATTGGACCATTTTGAAAGAGCCTGATCCTCCGCTCGTACAAAAGATGGAGACCTAAAAATTGCTCCGACATTCTCACACTAGAGAGAGACCGTCGGGACTAAAACTACGCCAGCCGGCACATTCACAAGTTGTGAGTCGGGTTCTAACCCACCAATTCTCGTAGAGGCATTCTGCACTTCGCAAGACTCAAACGCATATTGAGCTCTTTTGAATATGTAGTGTTGTAAGCACTAAGATTGTTCGGGTTCAAAGAGAGATGTCATCTCTGTACTCAACAGCTGTAAGTAAACTCGGTGGGAGCATCTCTACCCCACAAACAATAAAGGCTGGAAGCAAGTATTTCATGATCATATATACGATGAAGTTGTCCATAAAAAGTGAGTAAAAACACCCTTCCTTGACAGACATACTAATCTAGACCTTTACTCACCCACAGGATTTGGTGTTCAGAAAATTAAATGGAGCTAAACTTTTATTGAGGACACATTTGCCAAAATATATAAAGAACAGACGTAAACATAAATTTCAAGTGAATAAGGTTGAGCGTTTTAATTACTGTAGGCAGAGTGGTCTCCCAAATAAGTTCGACTATGTATATGCGTTAGATGCATACAATTGGAGAAAAGGAGCTATCCTTGTTTTCACGGATTTGCCTGTCCCTACGTTCCATCAACCTTCGAATGGTAAAACCAGATGGCTAAAAAGTTAACGTCCCGGTGATTTTCCCGCAGTCTGAGTAGCTTGATGACAGCTGGCTGATCTACTCGGAGGTGGGGCGACGGAAGTAAATCATAGATGTCCCCTCCTGATACTGTAGTGCATTACCAATGTATTTGGAGCCGCGTGAGATAGTAATGAGGTTTACATATTTGTGATTGTGTTAAATAACTCCCTATATCGACTGTTGGTATGGAATTATTTGTTTTCCTAAGTCGATCTGTTCTAACTCGCTCTTCCACGGAGGTAGGAAGCAACACTAACTAAATGAGTAAACACATTCTAACCTCCTGAGCAGAGTGCTCGACTCACTTTGGCTCCAACAGCAGACTATCTCGTAGTACCCCTATTTGTGGTTTTAAGGCTTGCTTTTGTGGGTCTAAATGATGCGTTTTGACTTTCCCAGTATTAGTGAACATTGTGGAACGACGTTTCAGTCGAAATACTGCAAATTCAATACCAGAAAAAAGGCGTGAACGCTGGCGATTTCCTGTCAGAACAAAACATTGCTAGTCTTACGTGATAGACAGAGCTACTTGAGTCTCTCTGACTTCACATAATACTTTGCACTTTACACTTTTAGTAAATACATGAAAGTAAAATGATCGGCCAACAGCGCAATATCAAACAAGATGCATTCTTTTTTCAGAAGCGCTCTTCCAAATTGTTGATGATAGAGGACTAAATTATACGCCCAATAGAATTTTGAATAATTGGCTCGCAAATTAATTAAACTCATGTTGGGTATAAAGTACCCGCTTGAGAAGCTGTTATGATTAAGATGGCTGCCTCATCTTTTTTCTAAATAAATGTTTCTGAAATACGCGCCACAATAAAAACAAGCACTTAAAAAGACCGATAAAGCTATATTTATAACAGTAATGAAGCTCTCTAAACCTAAATTACCTTAGCATCAATTTTGCTATAACCGCTTGAGTTACCATGAATAAAATTTTATGGCAAATTGAAAAGATTACTCGTTCGATCCTTCATGGACTTAGATTACCTCACTAAATGTCAACAGTTTAACGATATCTGTACACAGAGTTATCTGAGAGCACTTTATTGTGCAGTCAATTCCCTTTGCGTTAAGTTTTTCTCGACATTCTACATCCGCATTCTGGCCATCCGTTCCTTCGTTCACTGGATTGTGCAACTCTTGGTATTTGTGAACGTACCGTGAGCAATGTAAAGGTGGGACCTAAGTCGTTTGATGGTCACAATAGGTCTCAACATGCAGAAGTGACTGAACAGACTCAGAAAACTTAAGCATCGCAGAGAGAGACGGTTCAAATTCACGAGACGGTTTGAGCAAAAAAGCTCAAACGATGAGGAAGAAAGCCGGCAGAAGTCTGCCTTTGAAAAAAACTGAGATTCCGTGTAATATTATTCATATGCCGAACTTCAAAAGAAATTTTTCCATTTATCAGATTTTGTGCCCACATATGTATCTCTGAAAATGCCGTAAAGATCTAGCCTGCAATATTTATGCCTATTTGTACATGTTTATTTAAACTAGCTTTAAGTTTGATTTTGCATACAATACCGAGTCACCCTACCCACGAAGTACTTATTGCAGCAATAGCTGAAGAAAGTAAATATCAAGACTGTACTTGCATACTTCTCTGGAAGACAAAAGCGATAAAATTCTTATGTCACCTTTGCCTTTCTTTGGCTGCCAATTCATAAATTTCCGGTTATTTCAAGTGTTTATTGACCTAAATAAGATACTAAGACAGTGCAACTTGAGATTATTATTTTGTTATGCACCAGTGATTGCATATAGAAAAAGACGATTCAGTAACCCTATCTTCACTTGGTAAGAAGATTTTTTAGCCCATCTACGTACAACTGTAACCGTACATGTACCAGCGTGCAGTCAAAAGTAGCTCGTGTAGCTCTTTCCGCTAATCAGTGAAACACTGACTGCATTTTTGGCATTCTCGAATAACACAACGTGCTAAAAATGTTTTCCGCTGTTCTAAAAGAACGAAACCTTGCAGAAAAATTTTAAGATATCACACAGATGAATATTAGGTATATTTTTGAACGGAACTATCGAACATTACAAACCCATTGTCTTTAACCTTTGACAATACCTGCAACTCCATAAGAAACTTTTGGCGCCTCAAGCGCAAGGATGTTTCTAGCTGATACTATTTTGCACCGCAGTTATCACCCATAAAATCATACTGTACCCCTTGGTTTGACATTAAATCATCGGAAATATGGATGCTGGGGCACTAAAAGTGTGTGAAATTCCTAGCCGAACCTGAAGCGCGGCTTATGAAATCCATTGTCGGTGTTAACTTCTCGACCATGAAAGTCCGCGTACGTTTTTGAGACCCCACCTATTCAAACCGTCTTTGCCCCATGGCAGGTGTTGAGTGCTTATAATACTAACAAGGCAAGTGTACTCGTTTTAGCGGTTTTTCTCAATGATTTTTAGGTCGATCTCCTGCGCGGTATTATCGATAGCCTTAATAACACCGAATACCATCCAAATGGCTAGTTCTAATAGTTCTTTGTCATGTTAGGCTATTTTTCTTGGTTTTCTTAATCAAAAACTGTTAAATGAAATGCTCAGATATGAAAAATTCCGGTAACATTTGCAGACCAAACTGGTCTGTGTTGTTCGCATATGGACCTACACAACACTGATAGTTTCATTTGCTGCATATCCAACAGAATAAAATCCAATATTTTGGTTTTACTTCAGAAAAACATACAACCGCGCAAACCATGTTGCAGTACTATGGAAGCTCCAAGAAGCAAAGCTAAGAGGAAAACTGGATAAACGAATATGAATGCTAATAAATAAGTGGGACCACAACTAAGTCTAGCATCTGGAAAACACACAGAATTGTCGATGGTTTCTAATGCCTGAACGAGCTTGGCCGTATTTACAGGTTGTTTGGCTGCTTAATGCTAGGTCACTTCATTTTGGGATTTTTTTATTTCTCAAAGACAGCCTCGTGCCCTATATTTGCACAGGAAGCCCACAAAATCAAAGGATGTTACAGACTTGCCCAAAAGTTCAAAGGATGTGAGGATGCAAGTGCAACTCATCGGAGGTGCCGGACTAATGTTGATTGATTCGTCTGTGATACGCCTTACATTTTGCACAAGAGTGAATGCGCACCACAAAGTCATAACACATGCGCGAGCCGTGCTGAACCATAACAATCTAGAAGCTTCGGAAAACTACCGAATATAGTTTATTATGCTTCTACGTCGCTCAGAGCTTATACGGGCAGCGAAATCATACATGAAAGAGATCTCATATCTGGAGTCCTATAAGCATATGCACCACCACCGAATGGAAGTTTCAGCTTGACCAGCCAAACTGACGTTGCAAAAACTATGCGCAGCCACTCGTTACATAGCCCATTATCCACAAATAATTTTACGAATACTAGCAAGAGCTGGACTAAATCAGAGATGTCAATAGCAAGGATGAACTTTGGCGGAATGCAACATATTTTCTGTGAAACTTTTTCAGACCGACACGATGTGGCCATTCAAAACTTCGATCCAGCAAACTGTGATGAGCACTTCCATCTAGGCGTCAACGCATGTAATTGTGGGAGTATGGAGAATGTCGTAGATAGTGGGCCAAATCAGGTTCAACGGGTTCAACAGGTTCTACGTTCTTATAGGAAGAATCAAGAACCGTTTCTCACTGAAGAGTACTTGCCTACTTTAGTGTTTTACTTTGGATAAACCAACATCAGTAGCAAGTCAAAATACTCACTTATGCTGCCAGTGTATGTGGATTCCTTAATTGTCTTTGTTTTCGTCCTTAGTGAGCATACGAAATTGTAAACTTCCCCTTGAACCAAGCCAGGAATTTCGGCAGTCATCTCTCTGGTCCCAGGTGTTACAGCCCGAGAATGGTGCTTGTCTACGGAGTTTTTGACAAACCCAAGTGTTTTAGCCTCCAACTTTAATTCCTGTCCTGCGTCATTAATCACCGTGCCATGTTCTATGAGTCTGCACATGCCCGTAGTGCCTGACAAAGAAATGGTGAGTTCAGTCCTGTAGGTTTCTGAAGAAGCAAACAAAATCACTGCTATCAAGACCATCAATCCCTGAATAATTGATACGTCTGGCATCATTTTTCACTTCGATGCGAAAGTTGTCTCCGAAGCCTGGGTGAATGGTTTGATTCCGACAAGGAGTTGTCGATCCAGCTGAAATACAAAGCGCACTTCGTATGAGAGAACGAAGTTAAAATGATTTTTTTGCTGTGCGCAGCTTGCAGTACATTTGATCCGCAACACTGTTGCTGCACGAAAACAAAGTGAACGTTTGTAAATACCTCAAGGTCAACAGAACAATCGATGGCCAACTAGTTTTCACGGATTCACGGATTGATACACAGGATCGAGGCTCTTGCCCAAGTCTTCCGGGTCGCTTTTGTTCTTGTCGGTCTGTGGCTGTCATTCACCTGAAAGCCAAAGGTGAAAAAAGGGTGTAGCACTGCCCTTTATGTTCTCAGCGCGGGGCAGTATGCTTGCAAGCGCGAGGATTGGCATAAATAAATGTCTGACAGTGTGGCGTTTCGTACCTTTATTTTACTTCAATTATAACACTACGAATTTCATCAATTGCGTAATCGTCTTTTGTTTAAATACGAAAAACTACAAAAACGCGCACTTGTACAATTTCACAGAATACAAGCCTGGTCACGCGCTTCGACTCTCTCTTCTGATTTCGCTCGCGCTTGCAGCGGTCATTCGCGAGTCTCATGCACTAACTCTGGTACCAAAACCTTTCGGACATCTTCGGAATCTATTACTATCATATGTGGGAACTGTTCAGAAGAAGACCTCTGGACCAACATAATTGGATTGTTGTTTATTCGCTGATCTGGGCCAACGACGAACTATTTTAAAGAGAACAATTGTTAGTGAGTCTGTTCCGCCTGATCTCTTTATTTTTGTATACCCAACCTAGCGTAATCATTTTTATTTCGTTGCCACGCACTCCTGGTAAACTAACTTATTGGGTAGCCGGACCACTCCAAGAGTGCTTTAACTGGGTTCCAGAAGGAGCGTGGACGACTGTTGGAAGAAGGTCACTCCAAGGAGCTACTTCCCGAAATGAGAAAAAATATGTGTCTAATGAATGTGTG
>NW_008752130.1:0-1167 GCF_000715545.1 Opisthorchis viverrini
ACCAGTCCATGTGTTTCGTCGCAAAAAGGACACAAGTATTCGGTTCCCTTTTGAACGGAAAATATATTATGGCGCCTTTCATTGCCTACCTGATGATGCTGCATTTGAGGACGATGGTGTTCTGAGCTTATGGTAAGCATACCATAGCGGCTGCGAGCAATGCGGGCCTCTTGGGAAACGAAGCTGTATAGGTCAGGGAAACCTATCTGTCTTCCAAGGTTGTCCACAGACTCAGCCAACCGTTGTCCACAGAGCCAACCTTGCCCAGTTCCGACGAGCATCCTTCGATAACGTACGGAGAATGCGCTCTATGGTCGAGACCGAATTCATGTATGTCAAACGAGACGATGAATCTGCATCGTCATGCAACGGTTTCAATTCAATTTCTTGATCGTCCAGTGTGGCTCTGGCCACCACATGTTCTCTCCCAAAGAAATCCTTAAGTATTTCCCTCGCTCTACTGTAAGCAAAGCAAGGAGGCAACATTACGCGTTCAGCCACGGCTTCCTTCGCAGGAACTCTGCAGTAATGAATCAAATATAGCATCCGCTGTCCACTATCTTGCACTCTATCCTCTAAGTAGTAATTGAACTGTTGAATAAATCTCCACTAGCACCTTGGGTTGCCGTCGAAAACCTCTAAGTCCACTCTAGGTAGGCCTGCCTTAACCACGCACGAAGTCGGTTGGACCGCTGGTGCCTCACATATGGGTGTGCTACTTGCAGTCCCGGCTAGGTAATCCATTGCCTTATCCTGGGGGTCAACCTGCACGTCAACGACGGAATCATCGTCCGAATCCAGCTCTAACTCCGCTAGACGCAACTCATTACGCGTCCGCATAAGCTGCAATTCTTTCTCCATTTCCTCTGCCTTAATCTGCGCTCGCAATAACGCAGCTAGCTTCATTTTTTATGCTCAGATGGGTCAGAGCCAGGAGATGAACCAATAGCTAAAGGATTGCCAGAACGGCCGACTTGCCTCGATTCCTTCGGTAGATAGAGATCAATTGACGGGGCTTTCTCCATCTTATCCGAGTTTGTAGATCGTTGTGTACTAGATCCATACACCGTTGAGTGCTGAGTCAACGTTAAATAATGGAACCGTTAAGTACTGTTACGGCTATCTGCTTTCTGAGTTTGCGTCACGCGTGCCAATCCAGGAAAATGA
>NW_008752130.1:3501-8625 GCF_000715545.1 Opisthorchis viverrini
GCTCCCAATTTGAATCAACCCATCGCCATCTCCACTGTTGCTCGTTGTGACTCCGGCCATTAACCTGACCGCCCAAGGTCACTCATGGCCAGCAATGGTTTTCGGTTTTAGTTCATGCCACTTGGCTGTTTTTGATCTAGTCGAACCTCATGCCCATTTTTCCCAAAAAGTTGAGAGAAAACCTATTATTGCTGTATCATCAGGAGTTCCCCACTGTTTGTGACATTGTCCTCCTTTTGTGCAATCCGTACCCCCACAAATCCCTCAGTCATGCTCCATTCTGACTGTAAAACTATGATCATGCCAGACGGTATGCCACCCACAAGTTGGGAATAAACATTATTATTATTATAAAATAAGGCGGTACAATTACCAGCCTGAGGATAAAGCGCAGATCACTACGCCTCAAAGTCGATATCGTCACAACCAAACAGATATCGACGGAGAGCAACCTCAAATTCACAATCTCCGTCCAAAGTCCGTAAGAGTTACAAAAATAGTTCAGTAAAACAAGAAGGTTTCAGTTCATCTGGTCAAGGGGGGATTGGCCGTCACTTGGGGTTGGAAACGGGAGCACACTGTTGGCAAGCTTTTTCCTACAGCCTGTACGAAAAAGCTTGTAAAATATCCGGTGAGAGGAGATGAAACATGGATGGACTCAGAGGAGCACTTTGGCCATAACGTTGCAAGAAACGACTTAATGGTCACTTCCTGGGAAGCGTGGACCTACTGCGGCTGTAGACTAATGGCCATCGTGGGAGAGTATTAGGTCCAATGTATGTAAGCCACAAGTGGGGCTTCGTAAAATTTGGGGCCAGCCCTCCACGCTAAGCTGTGTAGGAAGCAGGCGTGACGAGCAAGGCCCGTAGAGGAAGACCAGGAAACGTCCTGCAGGTTAAAGTCACCCGGCGGAAATTTAAACGAATGAAGAAGGGCATGTGCAGTAGAGATTACACGGCAAATGTCCGTAATAGAGACAGGGAAATTGGCCGGTAGTGAGTAGATGAAACTTACCAATGCAGGTTGTTTGATCTGTGGCCTTCAGATGGCCTCTGGAATCCCTTCCAAGGAAAAATCATCAAAGGAGATTGCATGAGGTTTTGATTTGGAACAGATAGCACAGCCTCCGCCCCTTGAGTTTCCACTATCATAGCGGCGAATACCACGGACAGGGATTAAAATGACCGTGCCGGGAGCTTCATCTGTGGGCCATGTTCCAGTCGCGCATACTTGGTCGTACAATGGCGCTTATTTCCCAGGGATTATGAGTTTCGGGCGATAATGGGCTGGCATTGGACAACATCAATAACGAGCTCATTGGTGAGTAAACGGTGCTAGGCAGGAACTTTGTAACCTCAATCACGCTGGGGTTTAATACCGAGGGGACTTGTTACTTAGGGGTGGGGTAATAAGAAGTATGGTACGGAGTCCAGGGAGATGGGTAGATGGTGGTAGATGGGTAAAAAGTTGGTGAAATAGGTCTGAACCTACGGCAGGAGACACTGTATCAGGCGCAATTTGGTGTACGGAATAACTTTGGAAGGGGGGCCTGCAGTTGAATGCAGGGTTGTCGGCCGTGTTGTCTTCTGCATCGTCAAGGTTGGGAAGGTAGGATACAAAAAGGGGTAGTGGCTATAAAAGGATAGGTGGTTGCCGAAAATGGTGTTCAGGTGGGGCAAAAGTTGGTGGGTTGAGCAGTAGAAACGAATTAGGGACGGAATTGGTCAGCGGTCATTGTGGATACAAGTTTCTTTTGGGCACGTGGTGTATACAGCTTGATTTGCTTTTTAAACGTCGTAAAGGTGGCGCTAGCGTGGCTTCGGAAGAGGCGGGATTAGTTGCTGCTCAATGGGAAGCGCAGGTAGGTGGCACGCGGGCGGCCAGGGGGCAGAGCTTGATAAAGACTGAAGTTGGGAAGTGGTGTTTGTTGGTTAGGGGCTCTGCCGAGGACCAGGCTAGCATGGTGTGCGGGACGCAGGTGTAGTTTTGTATCATGCATAGTGTACGATCCTCTGCTGAGGTCGCGATCTCAAAACAAGGAATTGGTTAATTAGCCCACACGCACGATCTAGGTGTCCAATCAGACAGGTAACGTTTAGTCTAATTCACCAACGGACGGTCAGTAATAATTGCGGTGAAAGTGAATTCTACGAACTTCACCTGCGTTTGTTCAGTAGTCGCAAGTGGGCAGTGAACAATATATTTAATCGGACTCGGGCAGACAGTATAGATAGGTAGACCGTGGTTCCATAGGAACTAAACATTAAACAGTGATGCTAACTAAAGAAAGGCTTACGTTAGATTAAACCTTGGCAGTTAGCAGCACAGGATGGCACACGAAGGGCAGTGTGCTATCGGACAAATTAAACGGGAAAAAATGTTGTTCAGTTCAGAGTGGGACACATTCTCAACAACAAGTCCAGAAATAAATGTAAACAACTTGTCTATAGAAAAACGGTTGAGGTAAAGTCAACCTTGTTAAAAATGGAACGGTTGTCTTGAAACTTGAGTAGTCACCAGAATGGAGGATGAATTAGCCTGAGGAATAGGGAAACAAATAATTACGTCACGTAATTAACACGTAGTATGGGGAGGTTTTTAGACGAAGGGTGAAGAGTGGGAATTCGGGGGATTTGCTAGGGCGTGTGCGTTAAAATACCAGGATTTGATGGCAGGTGTTTGGTCCCGAGGAGGCAGATTGGTGAGGAGGAGCGAGGTGTTACAAAGCCAAGGTGTCGATTGTTTCAGCAGGTAAGGACTGGTAAGATATCGAGGCAACACCGAAGCAAAACCCACCTCGTCAACCAAACAAAAAGACACGCCATCAGGAGTGGACACATACAACACATGAACATACAGTGAGACTCCAGACTCTCCGCCATCAGCATGCGAGGCTGGCATCGGAAGTCTTCTTCGTCATGCACCAATCACCGATTAAACCTGGTAGTAGTGCTTCGGGGTTTGGTGAACATTTTCCTTACCCACACTATCCCTCCTAGTTTGTCCTAGTATCGTCCAAAGCACCAACAACCTCTAAGAAATCCAGTCCACCATCTCAGAATTTGCACACCTCTCAGTCGTTGCATGTTTGGTTACGCTCACCGCGCCGCTTTTTAGCCGACATCCAGTAAACTGTCCTGTCTCAGGCAGTATAGTTCTACAGGCAATCTTAGCTTGACGTTGGTGACTACACTACTGAGTGCAAATCCATCCTTATCCTGGCTTGTTTAACCACCAGGTTTCACCGGCATAACTGTGGTAGGCGTTCATTTTTTACCCTAATAAAGGACTACATCCCGTCTGATGATCCCCATAACTCTCCAGATCTTATTGATCTCATCTCAGTTCATCTTCTTCCAAAGCCTCGACCCGTGATAATACGCACTATGGACTACCTGTTTGGCCGTTGTCCACTCCATGTGATCTATGCATTACGAACGAAGGGATCCCCGATCTGAAAGAAAGAAAACAACAACGATAAATACTACGCGCTATATTACATTGGTTTTGCTAACCCTGAGAAATCCCCCGGCAAGCGCACAACATCCCGCTGAGAACAGGACTGCGCATCTCAGCCCAACTAACTTAATCACGACTTCCGTCACGGGGCTGTCCAGAAACTGAAGTATTCCAGTGCAATGGGGCTAGAGAACTGTGATACCCGGTTTGGTAGCACACCCACAATTGTTCACTTTCTACACTGACCGCGCCCTCTCGCTCACCTGTTCCCTTACCTGCAAACACAATCAGTCTTCATTTGTCACCGGCCGCCACGGGGAGGCGTTCATTGCAATCTGCCGAACCTTCTGCAAGATGTAAAGATCTCGGCGACTTTTGTTCGTACCCTTCACCAAGTCAGTCGATTTTCGTACAGCTTCCGTGAACTCGTCCTTCCAAGTAACGTTTACACTCGCCCCTACTCCAGCAGCCACACTAGTGAGTCGCCCAAGTTTCACTGCACCCTGTGATTCTGAGTTTCCTACTACCATTTGGCCGTACTGCATATTACTTCACTTCACCATCCCCACCTACGCCTTCCGTGGCCATGCGCCCAACAGCACACGGCCATGAGGCCATAGTGACGGTTTTGTGCTTTAGTTCAAATTGGCTGGCCATGTCGCGAAAGTTCTGCTGCCTCTCCATATCCATTATTCTGGCTCCACACTTCCAGCAGTTCGAAGTTTTGTCTGGCATGTTCCAGGCAGGAAGCTTTTTGTCAAACCCTATTTCGTATTGTTTTTGCCCGCCACTTTTAAATCCTAACGACCAAACCTTGTGTCGTCTGATGTGTTCTCCATAGGAGATAAACAGCCCTTGTAATTTTAGGTCCCTACCCACGCCACCTCAGATGTGATGAAGTCTGCTTCGTTAATGACCACTGTTTACGTCCCCGTCCTTTTCTAGGAACTTCCCATTATTCATGGCCCCCAACAGTCATACTCTTATTCCGACTGTAATACTGTGATCATGCCTGACAGTATGCTACCCACTAGTTGGGAATAAATATTATTATTATACCTCATCCGCCATCTCAGCGGTGAATCTTTTTGGTGAGAACGTGGTCCGAGTTGAAATAGGCAGGTTTCCGGGGTAGAAGTGGAGGTCTCACAGGGATGAGCGGGAGATGCGGAGCCGGAGGTTGTTATGCCGGGTTTTGTGAAATCAGACCACAAGCCGGCGTAACGGTACTGCGAGCTTAGGTGTGGAGCGATTCAAGGATAATGAAGATCAGAGAGAGGATTAATGCTGCAGTATGGAGCCTTGGGGAATAACACATCAGCTCCAGCGTTTGGAGGGGCAGCTGTAAGTCCGACCGCTTAAAACAATCTACGCTGATGTCGGGGACGGGTGGGTGCCCAGCAGAACTGAAGGGGGGTGTAGAGGTCGCCGGAGCAGTTGACAGATTCGGTAAGTTGTTGTTTGAATCGTGGGTAGTCCTGTAGCTATGTACACATGTCATCGGTGATGTGACTTGCGCAGCTTTTCAGGGGATCGGTTGCATGTCAGTCTGCGAGTGAATCACACCGGGGGTTGAATGGTATATGGATCCGTCTGATAATTGTCAGTAGCCGCCTCTAGAAGTTTGGAGAGTGAATTCCTTGTGAGCTGTCTCGTAGTCGAGTG
>NW_008752130.1:8876-35579 GCF_000715545.1 Opisthorchis viverrini
GGCAGGAACTTTGTAACCTCAATCACGCTGGGGTTTAATACCGAGGGGACTTGTTACTTAGGGGTGGGGTAATAAGAAGTATGGTACGGAGTCCAGGGAGATGGGTAGATGGTGGTAGATGGGTAAAAAGTTGGTGAAATAGGTCTGAACCTACGGCAGGAGACACTGTATCAGGCGCAATTTGGTGTACGGAATAACTTTGGAAGGGGGGCCTGCAGTTGAATGCAGGGTTGTCGGCCGTGTTGTCTTCTGCATCGTCAAGGTTGGGAAGGTAGGATACAAAAAGGGGTAGTGGCTATAAAAGGATAGGTGGTTGCCGAAAATGGTGTTCAGGTGGGGCAAAAGTTGGTGGGTTGAGCAGTAGAAACGAATTAGGGACGGAATTGGTCAGCGGTCATTGTGGATACAAGTTTCTTTTGGGCACGTGGTGTATACAGCTTGATTTGCTTTTTAAACGTCGTAAAGGTGGCGCTAGCGTGGCTTCAGAAGAGGCGGGATTAGTTGCTGCTCAATGGGAAGCGCAGGTAGGTGGCACGCGGGCGGCCAGGGGGCAGAGCTTGATAAAGACTGAAGTTGGGAAGTGGTGTTTGTTGGTTAGGGGCTCTGCCGAGGACCAGGCTAGCATGGTGTGCGGGACGCAGGTGTAGTTTTGTATCATGCATAGTGTACGATCCTCTGCTGAGGTCGCGATCTCAAAACAAGGAATTGGTTAATTAGCCCACACGCACGATCTAGGTGTCCAATCAGACAGGTAACGTTTAGTCTAATTCACCAACGGACGGTCAGTAATAATTGCGGTGAAAGTGAATTCTACGAACTTCACCTGCGTTTGTTCAGTAGTCGCAATTGGGCAGTGAACAATATATTTAATCGGACTCGGGCAGACAGTATAGATAGGTAGACCGTGGTTCCATAGGAACTAAACATTAAACAGTGATGCTAACTAAAGAAAGGCTTACGTTAGATTAAACCTTGGCAGTTAGCAGCACAGGATGGCACACGAAGGGCAGTGTGCTATCGGACAAATTAAACGGGAAAAAATGTTGTTCAGTTCAGAGTGGGACACATTCTCAACAACAAGTCCAGAAATAAATGTAAACAACTTGTCTATAGAAAAACGGTTGAGGTAAAGTCAACCTTGTTAAAAATGGAACGGTTGTCTTGAAACTTGAGTAGTCACCAGAATGGAGGATGAATTAGCCTGAGGAATAGGGAAACAAATAATTACGTCACGTAATTAACACGTAGTATGGGGAGGTTTTTAGACGAAGGGTGAAGAGTGGGAATTCGGGGGATTTGCTAGGGCGTGTGCGTTAAAATACCAGGATTTGATGGCAGGTGTTTGGTCCCGAGGAGGCAGATTGGTGAGGAGGAGCGAGGTGTTACAAAGCCAAGGTGTCGATTGTTTCAGCAGGTAAGGACTGGTAAGATATCGAGGCAACACCGAAGCAAAACCCACCTCGTCAACCAAACAAAAAGACACGCCATCAGGAGTGGACACATACAACACATGAACATACAGTGAGACTCCAGACTCTCCGCCATCAGCATGCGAGGCTGGCATCGGAAGTCTTCTTCGTCATGCACCAATCACCGATTAAACCTGGTAGTAGTGCTTCGGGGTTTGGTGAACATTTTCCTTACCCACACTATCCCTCCTAGTTTGTCCTAGTATCGTCCAAAGCACCAACAACCTCTAAGAAATCCAGTCCACCATCTCAGAATTTGCACACCTCTCAGTCGTTGCATGTTTGGTTACGCTCACCGCGCCGCTTTTTAGCCGACATCCAGTAAACTGTCCTGTCTCAGGCAGTATAGTTCTACAGGCAATCTTAGCTTGACGTTGGTGACTACACTACTGAGTGCAAATCCATCCTTATCCTGGCTTGTTTAACCACCAGGTTTCACCGGCATAACTGTGGTAGGCGTTCATTTTTTACCCTAATAAAGGACTACATCCCGTCTGATGATCCCCATAACTCTCCAGATCTTATTGATCTCATCTCAGTTCATCTTCTTCCAAAGCCTCGACCCGTGATAATACGCACTATGGACTACCTGTTTGGCCGTTGTCCACTCCATGTGATCTATGCATTACGAACGAAGGGATCCCCGATCTGAAAGAAAGAAAACAACAACGATAAATACTACGCGCTATATTACATTGGTTTTGCTAACCCTGAGAAATCCCCCGGCAAGCGCACAACATCCCGCTGAGAACAGGACTGCGCATCTCAGCCCAACTAACTTAATCACGACTTCCGTCACGGGGCTGTCCAGAAACTGAAGTATTCCAGTGCAATGGGGCTAGAGAACTGTGATACCCGGTTTGGTAGCACACCCACAATTGTTCACTTTCTACACTGACCGCGCCCTCTCGCTCACCTGTTCCCTTACCTGCAAACACAATCAGTCTTCATTTGTCACCGGCCGCCACGGGGAGGCGTTCATTGCAATCTGCCGAACCTTGATACCCGGTAGCACACCCACAATTGTTCACTTTCTACACTGACCGCGCCCTCTCGCTCACCTGTTCCCTTACCTGCAAACACAATCAGATCAGTTTTGTCACCGGCCGCCACGGGGAGGCGTTCATTGCAATCTGCCGAACCTTCTGCAAGATGTAAAGATCTCGGCGACTTTTGTTCGTACCCTTCACCAAGTCAGTCGATTTTCGTACAGCTTCCGTGAACTCGTCCTTCCAAGTAACGTTTACACTCGCCCCTACTCCAGCAGCCACACTAGTGAGTCGCCCAAGTTTCACTGCACCCTGTGATTCTGAGTTTCCTACTACCATTTGGCCGTACTGCATATTACTTCACTTCACCATCCCCACCTACGCCTTCCGTGGCCATGCGCCCAACAGCACACGGCCATGAGGCCATAGTGACGGTTTTGTGCTTTAGTTCAAATTGGCTGGCCATGTCGCGAAAGTTCTGCTGCCTCTCCATATCCATTATTCTGGCTCCACACTTCCAGCAGTTCGAAGTTTTGTCTGGCATGTTCCAGGCAGGAAGCTTTTTGTCAAACCCTATTTCGTATTGTTTTTGCCCGCCACTTTTAAATCCTAACGACCAAACCTTGTGTCGTCTGATGTGTTCTCCATAGGAGATAAACAGCCCTTGTAATTTTAGGTCCCTACCCACGCCACCTCAGATGTGATGAAGTCTGCTTCGTTAATGACCAGTGTTTACGTCACCGTCCTTTTCTAGGAACTTCCCATTATTCATGGCCCCCAACAGTCATACTCTTATTCCGACTGTAATACTGTGATCATGCCTGACAGTATGCTACCCACTAGTTGGGAATAAATATTATTATTATACCTCATCCGCCATCTCAGCGGTGAATCTTTTTGGTGAGAACGTGGTCCGAGTTGAAATAGGCAGGTTTCCGGGGTAGAAGTGGAGGTCTCACAGGGATGAGCGGGAGATGCGGAGCCGGAGGTTGTTATGCCGGGTTTTGTGAAATCAGACCACAAGCCGGCGTAACGGTACTGCGAGCTTAGGTGTGGAGCGATTCAAGGATAATGAAGATCAGAGAGAGGATTAATGCTGCAGTATGGAGCCTTGGGGAATAACACATCAGCTCCAGCGTTTGGAGGGGCAGCTGTAAGTCCGACCGCTTAAAACAATCTACGCTGATGTCGGGGACGGGTGGGTGCCCAGCAGAACTGAAGGGGGGTGTAGAGGTCGCCGGAGCAGTTGACAGATTCGGTAAGTTGTTGTTTGAATCGTGGGTAGTCCTGTAGCTATGTACACATGTCATCGGTGATGTGACTTGCGCAGCTTTTCAGGGGATCGGTTGCATGTCAGTCTGCGAGTGAATCACACCGGGGGTTGAATGGTATATGGATCCGTCTGATAATTGTCAGTAGCCGCCTCTAGAAGTTTGGAGAGTGAATTCCTTGTGAGCTGTCTCGTAGTCGAGTGGACTACACTACTGAGTGCAAATCCATCCTTATCCTGGCTTGTTTAACCACCAGGTTTCACCGGCATAACTGTGGTAGGCGTTCATTTTTTACCCTAATAAAGGACTACATCCCGTCTGATGATCCCCATAACTCTCCAGATCTTATTGATCTCATCTCAGTTCATCTTCTTCCAAAGCCTCGACCCGTGATAATACGCACTATGGACTACCTGTTTGGCCGTTGTCCACTCCATGTGATCTATGCATTACGAACGAAGGGATCCCCGATCTGAAAGAAAGAAAACAACAACGATAAATACTACGCGCTATATTACATTGGTTTTGCTAACCCTGAGAAATCCCCCGGCAAGCGCACAACATCCCGCTGAGAACAGGACTGCGCATCTCAGCCCAACTAACTTAATCACGACTTCCGTCACGGGGCTGTCCAGAAACTGAAGTATTCCAGTGCAATGGGGCTAGAGAACTGTGATACCCGGTTTGGTAGCACACCCACAATTGTTCACTTTCTACACTGACCGCGCCCTCTCGCTCACCTGTTCCCTTACCTGCAAACACAATCAGTCTTCATTTGTCACCGGCCGCCACGGGGAGGCGTTCATTGCAATCTGCCGAACCTTCTGCAAGATGTAAAGATCTCGGCGACTTTTGTTCGTACCCTTCACCAAGTCAGTCGATTTTCGTACAGCTTCCGTGAACTCGTCCTTCCAAGTAACGTTTACACTCGCCCCTACTCCAGCAGCCACACTAGTGAGTCGCCCAAGTTTCACTGCACCCTGTGATTCTGAGTTCCCTACTACCATTTGGCCGTACTGCATATTACTTCACTTCACCATCCCCACCTACGCCTTCCGTGGCCATGCGCCCAACAGCACACGGCCATGAGGCCATAGTGACGGTTTTGTGCTTTAGTTCAAATTGGCTGGCCATGTCGCGAAAGTTCTGCTGCCTCTCCATATCCATTATTCTGGCTCCACACTTCCAGCAGTTCGAAGTTTTGTCTGGCATGTTCCAGGCAGGAAGCTTTTTGTCAAACCCTATTTCGTATTGTTTTTGCCCGCCACTTTTAAATCCTAACGACCAAACCTTGTGTCGTCTGATGTGTTCTCCATAGGAGATAAACAGCCCTTGTAATTTTAGGTCCCTACCCACGCCACCTCAGATGTGATGAAGTCTGCTTCGTTAATGACCACTGTTTACGTCCCCGTCCTTTTCTAGGAACTTCCCATTATTCATGGCCCCCAACAGTCATACTCTTATTCCGACTGTAATACTGTGAACATGCCTGACAGTATGCTACCCACTAGTTGGGAATAAATATTATTATTATACCTCATCCGCCATCTCAGCGGTGAATCTTTTTGGTGAGAACGTGGTCCGAGTTGAAATAGGCAGGTTTCCGGGGTAGAAGTGGAGGTCTCACAGGGATGAGCGGGAGATGCGGAGCCGGAGGTTGTTATGCCGGGTTTTGTGAAATCAGACCACAAGCCGGCGTAACGGTACTGCGAGCTTAGGTGTGGAGCGATTCAAGGATAATGAAGATCAGAGAGAGGATTAATGCTGCAGTATGGAGCCTTGGGGAATAACACATCAGCTCCAGCGTTTGGAGGGGCAGCTGTAAGTCCGACCGCTTAAAACAATCTACGCTGATGTCGGGGACGGGTGGGTGCCCAGCAGAACTGAAGGGGGGTGTAGAGGTCGCCGGAGCAGTTGACAGATTCGGTAAGTTGTTGTTTGAATCGTGGGTAGTCCTGTAGCTATGTACACATGTCATCGGTGATGTGACTTGCGCAGCTTTTCAGGGGATCGGTTGCATGTCAGTCTGCGAGTGAATCACACCGGGGGTTGAATGGTATATGGATCCGTCTGATAATTGTCAGTAGCCGCCTCTAGAAGTTTGGAGAGTGAATTCCTTGTGAGCTGTCTCGTAGTCGAGTGGGGGCTGATTTGACCCATGTGATCTGGAACTTCTGGGTGGATGATGAAAGGACTCGATATGTTAACAGGCCCGTTGCATTTTTTCCCTCTCCGGATTGCATTAGCATTTGGAAACTCCAATACGGTCTCGCGTTTCGCAGAGGTCGAGCTGCACAGACTGCGTCATGCATGTTACGTGCTGTCAGGATTGCTCCCTCTGAGCGTTCTACCGGGATACAAACTGGAGCACCGTATATTAGGACCTATTATGCCATTCCACACTCCGGATGATCTCAGAGGCGAGTATATATTGTTACGTGCGTCAGGATTGCTCCCTCTGAGCGTTCTACCGGGATACAAACTGGAGCACCGTATATTAGGACCTATTATGCCATTCCACACTCCGGATGATCTCAGAGGCGAGTATATATCACACGTTACATCAGTGGTTAGAAGGCAGGCTAGTAGTTGCATAATGCGGTAGGATATTAGTTCGCCCTCCATCTTATTCACACTAGCACTGAGGTTTACCAGTTCAATGTAAAAGTGAGATTCTTTTGGCAAAAAGGAAGACACCTAACGAGTGGTGCAGGAAGTAAATTGTTGTTCAATACAACTGGGTGGTCTAAATTGACCTGGAGCACCCGACCGGCCATGAGGAGTGATGTGGCTGAGCGTTGGGCCTTTTGCTTATAGGGCGCTTTCTTGGAGACGATAAGAAGAATGATGAGGAATCAGGGTCTAAAAACCGTTTAGAGGAAGATGGGAGGGTGGCATTATCCGATTCAATTTAGGTAACAGCAAGCCTCGTTAGAATGATGCTGGCAAGCTTATAAGTCGGGGAAGCCCGATTAAACCGGAAAGGGTTGGGGGAATTGTTGAGTGCGGTTAAAGATGAGGTGTTCCAAACAGGTAGTTAATGATATACTAGGAGCAAACAAAAATATACGGTCTGGTTAGGGTCTAAAATATTCTTACAAAACGGAAGATGTGCTTACAGCACTCAATCTTGGAATCCGTCCCGGGCTCTATGGAGAATCTCATTTCGGTGATTGGATTGGTGGTGTGGTAAAGGCAACTGTGACTGACCGGAGGCAGCTGCCGCCACTACTAACCGGCCAGTTGCGGTCTGGGTTTCGGAGAAGACATAGGTGCGTAAATCTGTACGAGGTAAGGCACGTTTTTGAAATCAGTGTGTTAGAATCAAAAGCTACTTTGATGCCGTGATGGGGAGCGTGGTTTACGGGGAATTGCTCGGATCTTTTGCAGTATTTACGCAGATTTCATTGATGACCGCCCCGTTGATCACGGCTACAGGCTGGTCGACTTGAGTCGTGCCGAGACTAGATTATTGCTTGACAGACTATTTTTGTGCGGTCGAAGCAATTTGAGGTTGGAGAAATATTCACGAATTTTGTCACCTATCTCCACTAGTGGGGGTGGATGATTCTCATAACGGGTGCATGATGTTTGATATGCATTGCCGGAAAATCACAGCACTTACAGATACCCAAAAATAACCCCATTATTGATGCTTATTCTCAGCTCGTTAGTGGCGTATCATCAGATATGATCGTAATGAAGTAAAGTTAAAGCACGACAGATGGGATCTGTGGGTATTCAGGACTGAGCAGGAAAAATAAGCCTCACAGATAGTGGGCATTATTCAACACAGATGCAGTCATGCCTAAGCTGAAGCAACCTAAATTCGGTAGACATCGGGGTAGAAGAAGAGTTTTTAGAAGTTTTCCTATCTCTCGCGGTGCATGATCAGTTGAAGCAAGATCAGACAGCTACGATTTGAAGGTGGGCAAAGACGCAAAGGAAGGAGACATACTAGGGCACAATAATAATTAATCCCAACTTGTGGGTGGCATAGCGTCAGGCATGATCATACGTTTACAATCAGAATGAAGCATGGCTAGGGGGCTTGCGGGTGCTGGAGGGTGTGCGAAAAGACAGTGCCATAAACAGTGGACATTATCTAATGGAAATTATGATAATAGTAGGTTCGTTTCCCAATTTATAGGGAGCGTGCTGGCTGAGGCTTGATTAAATCATTGCAGCCTGAACGCAGCGGGCTGAACACAACGGGAAGGAACTACAACGAGGCATGCTTATTACATGAAAAGTCATCACAGTTGCACGAACCGAGAAAAAAAGAGAACAATGGGTCCGATTGCTTCAAAGCTGAAACCGGGTAGCATGAAATAAAAGGTGATCAACATTGTTAGTCATGAGTGACCTTGGACGTTTGAATAAATGGTCAGAGTCACAGCAAGCAAAGATTGATATGGGGAAGGAACAATTTGAAGTAGAAGCAGATGGAAAGCTTCGTCTCGAGAAGATGGTTTACCTGAGACGACGTAGGCTCACTGGTTCCACTGTTGTATGGAAGTCAGTGCAAAGGATAGGTTCGATGGGGAGATAGCGCTAATACATATGGTCAAACGAACATCGTATACGGAATTTAGCTTGTGTAGGAGGCGAACTGAAATTACAGCAGAAAACCAGGTTGTTCGTCGCGTTAGAATATATTTGTTCCAGAGGCGGTTAGGGCCAGGTAGAAAATTTGCTCACAGTTGCCATTACAGGCGCGAGTGGGCGGAAAAATGCGGTCGAGATTCTGAAGAAAGTGGTTGCGAAATTGTCATTACAATGGGAATGGCAGTGCCATGCCATCGCTGCACTGACATACTTTGTTTTAAGGACAGAGAAGTAACGGTCGTCAGGGATGCCGCAATCGGAGAAGGGATGTGCATTTCTGTGGCAGCTGGATCTGGGTTAGGCAAGGATATGGACCATATGGAGTCAGGCCGATGCAGGTCACGGATAATTTCCATTCAGTTAGAGGACCATGTTACGGTGTATTGGGAACGAGCCAAAATGAATTCATAACGGTTGCACGGGGCGTTTGTGTTACTACAGCTGAAGTTTGAAGCTTGGGAAGAGGGGAATGAGGAAGAAATATGAGGAGAGGGGTATCATCTGGTGCGTGCCAGGAGGCATCAAATAAAACGGTGCCAATAGATAAAAAAATCCAAAATGGGATGACAGCCCGCTGAATGGCCCTGAGAATAGGGTACATTTGTTTGCTAACCCAGAAACCAATTGCTAGCTGGGCCTGAGTAGGCGCCCGGCTGTGAGAAGAGAGCTGCCAATCGCAATAAATGAGGTTATTCCCCTAAACTTGTTAAGGGGATGTTGCTGGTTTAGTTGCCTAGAATCCGTGTTTTTGGACGGTTAGGCTTATGGCCACGGTTGTGTAAAGCGTACGTAGGTAGGATGAGTTGGAGGAATTAGCACTAACTACAGAAAGTAAATGGATTCGCATAACCACAATGTGGTGTGAAACCTCGTAGACTCACTGAGGTCGTTTTTGGATTAAAGCTGGACGTAAATGTTCTCCGCGTGATGTATGAGTTCTAACGCACAGGAGGGAACGCGAACTAGGGCAGCACAAGCTGAACATGCGCCAAGATCTGGGTGAAATATTAAGCGAAGTAAAACGAACTCATATCGGGGGTGCCCGGGGTCACGCAAAGATTTGTTCGTAGTCTCAGGTGAGGAAATTAGCGGGGCGAGATCACAGTCAAAAGTATGCCAGGAATCGCTGTGGATGTGTCATCAGCCTGGCTACGGCAGTGATGCGCAATCATTGCACTTCGTTTTCTATGCATAGTTAGAACGGAAAACATGGACAAACTTCGGTTTCTATGCATAGTTAGAACGGAAAACATGGCTGGGGTGCGCAGCCCGGGCTGTGTTTTGTGGGCACTGGGCCTTCTCCTCTCTTAGCCAGTGGGATCCTCACAGGTGGAATGAAGCCGATGTAGGCTCTCAGGAATTTTGGGTCCATTTAGAGACCTTTAAATGGGGGAAATCCATTGATCGCCCGACAAACTTGCGAGAAAGATTGTATCAATGTGCCGGTCCGTTAGTCAGTGCCCACAGGTGGTCGTTGGCCTGTTCGCTGAGTTGGGCAATTTGATTGCACACGTTTCATCACCAAACGAGGTGACATCAACAGTGCGTTATTGTGGAGCGTAGGAGTGCGTAGCGCTACGCTACCTGAGCTACCAACATTTTCCTCTGTAGTACCCGCAGGCTTCCATTGTGAGTATTCTCAGTCGTTATCCTTCCATTCACAGACAGAAGCCCACGCAATACGCTTCGCGTGCAAATCAGGATCCGTCTCCGTGCACTTCGTCGAACCTATCTAGTTCATCTTTTGAAAAAAGTCCCAGTGTTCGGTTATTAGCTGTTTACAAAAGCGTCTTACTTCGTGTGCAGCTTCTGCAGCAATTCGTAATTACTCCCCTAATTCTCTGTGATGTGGCTGGACCCTGTAATTAACTCAGTAAGAATAACATCTGCTGCGTCTTGTGAGATTGTATTATCCTGGAATTTGGAGAATTTGTCCTAGGAAGTGAAGTGCAATGCATGTGCAGAACACCTCAAAAAGGTAAGGGAGTTGTACAGGAGGGAACAACGTTCATGCGCTTACATGTGTGCACAATATCCACAGCTATGGCATACAGTGTACACCTTTACTTGCTTCAGATCTCAGCAATGCTGCTGATAACGTGACGTAATTGTTTGTGTTTCTCCATTCCTCATGGTGCCTCTTTAAGCTCCAGTTGACTGCCCTGGTTTCTGGACCAAACTATTCTACTTAATACAGAGTCGGTGCTCTAGTAACCGTCTTCGTGATTTATTTGTTCATTTATTTATTTCTATATATTTACATTCATTTCTGGGTTTGCTTTTGAACATTTTATCTCACTTTGACCTGCACAACATTTCCCGCTTTCAACTCGTCCAAAAGCATACTACACTCTTTTTGCCATCATGTGTTGCTTAGGGTCAAGCTAGCCATAAGCTTCACTCTAATTATGCTAATTATTCACTTTCAGTTTCTAAGAGCCACCGTTCACTTACCTATGCTCTCTGTGCACACCTAATTCAATATATCATTTCTGGGTTGCTTTTGAACATTTTATCTCACTTTGACCTGCACAACATTTCCCGCTTTCAACTCGTCCAAAAGCATACTACACTCTTTTTGCCATCATGTGTTGCTTAGGGTCAAGCTAGCCATAAGCTTCACTCTAATTATGCTAATTATTCACTTTCAGTTTCTAAGAGCCACCGTTCACTTACCTATGCTCTCTGTGCACACCTAATTCAATATATTGTTTGGTGACCGATTGCGACTACTGAACACACGCAGATGCTACCGTCCGTCGTTTGATTAGGCCACACGTTCCCTGTAAGACGGGACACCTAGGTCGTGCTAATTAGCCCATTACTTGCCTCAGGACAGGATCATACAAAGTTTTGCATTGGATAAGTAAAAGACAAACGGTAATGTGGTATAATACAGCGACCACATCCATCAAAACACCGTTCAACTAGGGACCAATTTGGACATGAAGCGACGAATATCATTCGGGTGGTTGGTACCACAGACTATACCGGCAACGAAAGGACGATTGATGAAAGGCTAAATTACGTGAGCGTACGGGCCACAGCTGCGTACCCCGGGCTATTCTAGTGTCGCCTTCCATCAATGCTTACTTGAATGTTCTTGTATATTACTGCATTATGGGTTCCCCGGAGTTGCCACAGCAAGCCTGCATTTACCCCGTGATGAATATATGTCCCACCAGCCCTTGAAACGTAGAACATCGTTACGGTGCATGGAAATTTTGAGACAGAAGCAGAAGAGATTCTCTCACTTAATCCGACGGAAAGCCCGACAAAGATGGGCTTAGGTTTTGAAGCATTCGGCGTACAGGTGTTATAATACTCCGACATGGTTGTAGCAGATAAATAGGAGAATCTGTCCACAAGCAAGTTAAATGTAAACAGAACGTACCAGTCGGCCGCCCAAATGAACTTGGAGATGACTTTTTTGGCTTCGAAGGATCAAAGTTTTTTTTCAAGGACTGATGTGGTGAATGCCTTCCAGGTCCCAAAGTGTCGATGACATTGGTCGGTGAAACCAGCGATGGTAATAAGCACTGTGGTACATGGCTCTGGGGTTGTAAATTTCGATATATGTGGAAATCGTTGTTTGGGTACGAATGAAGCTTATCCAGAGGGGGTATCTGCCAAAAATATTGTGAACGCATTAGTCTGCCGGGTAATGGCAAAACGGGCCCTGCGACCGCTCAAAATATTTTCGTGTAAACTGTTGTCTTCGGCGAGCCTTTACGTGCAACGCGGACGTATTTTGAGCACACCGACTATGAGGAAAATTCAGTTTGCATCTAATTGATGCCCATATATTAAGCGAAGATCACTTCATAGTGCTGAAGCACACGCAAGACACAACAGACACAAATCTTCCCGCCAATAATGAAGTAATAAACTAAAACAAGTGCGTTAGTCAAGTGCATTCTGTATGGACCCAGAAATCCAAGGACTTGCACTTTTCCGTTACTTGGAGACTTACAAATAAAATCCGACGCCTCCCAACTGTATCTGCTCATCCCGGATTAGAAGCCCGACAACGGTGAAGAACGTGTAGCACATGTTCCGCACCAAAGGGAGGACGCGTGCTAGCACATATTTTGCCAGCTCGTAAAAGATTCGCACGATATTTAGTTTGGATATGTTCGGTAGATCCAACGTGCAAAACGAATCCGGACAGCACATTCATAACCACCCCTCCCCGAAACGGGCGATTTGAGTTTAAATGTGCTCCAAATAATCCTTTATCCTTGCTGCACTTCAATGACTTCTCAGTCGTGGGCCCATCCGGGTATTACGAAGGCCATGCCCGAAGGACATGGCAAGCAAGCCGGTAAAACGAATGTTGATGAACTCCCGCATCAAAAAATACTCTAACGAGATCCAAGGGGAGGTGCTGAGTGGAATCTTACGCCAAAATTGACCTACCGCTACACTGGCCACTGAGCCCGATCCGCCCGCAATCGGTCAAGTTATCGGGTAGCTGATTGGTCCGGCAACGAGGAAGGCTCCGGTTGGTTAGAAGAGTGGACCCACCAGCCAATCAGGTTCCAGTATTCACTGGATGCCAGTAGTCAATTCTGTGTTTGTACGAGTTTCAGTAATGTTACCGTGACGCATAAAGTGCCTGTTCAGGGCGTTTACTGCACTTTGTGTATCGCTGGTGGTTTTCCTGATTAGATCGCCAGCCTGCGAGGGTCAGGCTGAGTCACCACCGTTACTATATTGAGAAGGGAGGAAAAGCTGAGAGAGAGCGGTTATGTCGACAGTAGCCTTTTTTCGCTGACCCACAACGTCGTGTGCAGCAGATTAGGCGAACCAGCTGATGACTACGTGACGGTTTCCTTGGTATCACAGTATTTTTAGTTAGAATCAGGACGCCACATCCTGGAGCAGTGGACGATTATGGTCCTGAGTCAAAGCAGCGATGTTTGAATAAAAATTCGAGTGAATTACGCTTTTACTCCAATCCTCAACTTGGAAGATTAGGATTCTCCGTTGGTCAGACCACTACCCCAACATTGTATATAGGATCCTATATAAAATGGCCCGAGCCATCAACATAATCGATAGCATGACGGTGTTCACCACTGAGCCTTGGATTCCGTACAAATATGATTTACGTGGGCTTGTGCTATACCTGAGGTAAATACGGTGTGTAACTGGAGCAAACACTTTAAAACAATATCACAGTGCACATAAGCCAACAGAGGATTGTGTTTTCCATTTAAATCCTACAAAGCCTTTCGTAAACTCCTCGTGGTCCGCAGAAATGGAAAGCCGAAAGATTGTGTTAATAGTGCTGTTCATTTATTTGAAAGTGGTACTGTGATGAAAATGGAAGTGGATGGGGAAGAAAGTTGGTGGTAGCTTGCTACAATCATCCCGAGATATATACAACTCCAGACACTCCTTCAGACACTAGATAGAGACTGACAACGAGAACGCCACTGATATCGGTTGGTAGCCATACCTTGTACTGTCTCCAGCCAGGAGCAACGGGGATTACGCGGTCCTTATCCTGGATGGCGAGTAGCACCCATAACACCCAAGCTTTATGTAATCTCTTTCATACCTTTCTACCAGATCAAAGGTTGGCTACCTCTGCTTCCGCCACTCTGAATTGGGTAAGAAAAACAGCACGCCCTTCAGCAAACGATGGTTAGGCATACACAACTCATGTCCCAACCAACGCTGCATCTGGTGCTGGAGACATTCTTCAATGAAAGTACCTGTTGCACAACCGAAAACGTGCTTTCTAATTGCGTCGTTACGGATTCGAGGACATCAACCCACACGAGCTATAATTCCCAGACAACGATTGTCGAACGCCTGAAGACGTCCCAGTTCCTTTACTTGAATGGGCCATGTCTCACAGCCATACAACAAAACAGCCCCTACTGTAGCTTGATAGACATATCTCTTTAGATTCAGGGATAAGCCGCTATGACGCGATAGGTATCTCGAATTAGCAAACGCGACCCGAGCCTTGCAGATTCGTGCATCGACTCCATCTGATCCCCCTGTGGTTACCACACGCAGCACGAGCCTCTTTTTCGAAAATGTACACTATTACTGACTATCCCGAGTTGTCCGGGATGCAGGCGGATCAGACTTGCGCTGACTGATTACTTATCTCCCATTTTTGAACAATGTGGGGATGAGGTGGGGTGGGAAGTCATCCGAATCAGAAACGCGGTGGCGCTCAACGGAACATACGCAGTCACAGACCTCAAAAACCCTAGGGGGTTGCACATTCACTGTACAGAGTTCTAAGTCAAGTATGGGCTTCGGATGATTGGCAGCTGGTGGCCACGATGATAGCTGTCCGAAATATTCAGCTCAAGATGGTCGCTCCGTTCCGATTCATGATGACTTCGCTCACAGATGGTTTCTAGTGACCTGTCCAATGGATCAACTGAAATAATATTCTGGATTTACCGACTTTTGGCCACTTCCATTCCCCTGGCTTTCCCTGTCCACAAGACTCCACGGTCGGCTTGCGCGCCCACTTTCACTTGACTTTTGCTGATTCGTCGGGTTAAGGTATGTTCGGAACTAGCTGGGATGTTTCTCCGAGATTTTAGTGGTGCCACCATTCGGTCTGATATTCAGTGCTTGGGTGAACCTCGTGGCACCGTGCCAGACGTACTACTCCCAGCACTTTTCAAAGAGGTGGCGATCTCTTTCCAGTGTGAATTCACATCTGACTGGAGCATATAGAAGACTCGAGAAGACGATACCGTAAATTCGTCTAACAGCTAAATCCGCCAGTCTCTCAGTCGTGAGGCGATTTTCTCGCTACTTACGCGACCCTGGAAAACGGAGAGATTATCGACTCCGGACGAGTGTGCGGTCGGAATCCACAAACGTGTTCCAAAAATGACCAGCAGTCAGTTATTGTCCGCGCCATCGATAACTGATGGCAAGGTGATCGATCACAAAGGCATCCAATCCGTCATATCGTGGTAAGGCCCAGCCTCTTTTGACGCACAGTCACGATGGTGACTTAGGTACGTTTGACGATTGGTGGAAGAGTGTAGGAAGCAATGATGCCAGTCTTTGGAGATGTCTGCACAACTTGCACAGATGGGTATCAAGATCAACGAGATGGCTCAGAGGTTAGAGCGCGAACTCCCGACCTAAGGTTGCCACCTTGTCGTCGTGGTCGGGCATCTGTGCTGCAATGATCCTGTGGGATATACTGGCTGGAACTCAGTTCCTAAAGGTTCAGCCGTGCCAGGAAGGCCAACGTGGAGCAGTCGACGAACAACAGTGAGTCCCAGTACTGCGAATAATCGTATCACGAGGCGGTCTGGAGGTAAAGTCGTACTGTCCTCTACGATAGGAGTGTGAAGGCAGTAAGGTGTTCCCCCAGGCGACCAGCATGTCCATATTTGTGGAAGCAGCGTTGCTGGCTTCCATCGAGTAAGGGCGGGTTACAAAAGATCGGCCCCAAAAACCGCACACTCCGATCGCCCAACGGTTGACCGTGACCGCCGGCGCATTATTCAATACGGTCGAACTACTTTTAAAACCAAAGAGCCCGGTGCTGCTTAAAAGGCACCAGCTGTGCGCAGCCGCATCAGGAGTGAGACGGGAATGCCCTATTCCCTGCGCCCTCGGGCCAGACTGGCCTCCTACAGCCAATTAGGTCAGACTATTAGTCATTGGTTCCGGGAAGGGTCCTCAACAATAGCCGTTTCGCGGTCAAGAGTCAGAGGCTAAGGTCAGGGTCACCGAACAAACCCTACATCCTTCAGCTGCCTTGTGGGTCAAGCTTTTGAATCAAAGGCTAGAGGTGGGGTACCTTAACTAAACCCCCTTCTTTGGCCTGGGCGACCGGGAAATATCATTCGCCCCTGCAGCTCTCCGCTCACCGGCCTTCCCCCTCTTTTCCCCCAACCCATTGTACAGTGCAATGCAGTCAACCCATTCGCTAATCCTCAAGTTGCTATTCAGTGTCCCAACTATGGACCAGAAAAATAAACAAAAACAATCACCTACTAACCTCAAAAGACCTCATCCACGTTGCAGCCTCCAGTGTTCGTACTCTCTGTCGGATTGGGCAACAGGCATCCCTTGCTGAAACCTTACTTTCCCTCTCTATCGATGTATGTTGTTTCTCCAAAACAAGCCTACAAGACCTCATTTCAGTCGTGCTCCTCAAGCCGCTTAGGACGAACCCAGATGTTCCGCATTTAACTTTTCGGGTATCCGGTGATCCTGACGCATTGGCTCGTGGTACGTTTGGTTTGATAGTTGCGCTCAGCCCCAAGACAAAGCGCCTTACTGGGCTGGATCCCAGTAGACAGTCGCCTCTGTGCTGTGCGGTTGTATGGCTCAACTAAGCTTAACACAGGTCAATGCGGTAAGCGGTGTTTGTTTGTCGTATCAGCATACGCCTCAACAGATAGCATTTCTTAGACTGAGAAGGACGAGTTTTATCAAGATCTAAAAGATCGGCCCCAAAAACCGCACACTCCGATCGCCCAACGGTTGACCGTGACCGCCGGCGCATTATTCAATACGGTCGAACTACTTTTAAAACCAAAGAGCCCGGTGCTGCTTAAAAGGCACCAGCTGTGCGCAGCCGCATCAGGAGTGAGACGGGAATGCCCTATTCCCTGCGCCCTCGGGCCAGACTGGCCTCCTACAGCCAATTAGGTCAGACTATTAGTCATTGGTTCCGGGAAGGGTCCTCAACAATAGCCGTTTCGCGGTCAAGAGTCAGAGGCTAAGGTCAGGGTCACCGAACAAACCCTACATCCTTCAGCTGCCTTGTGGGTCAAGCTTTTGAATCAAAGGCTAGAGGTGGGGTACCTTAACTAAACCCCCTTCTTTGGCCTGGGCGACCGGGAAATATCATTCGCCCCTGCAGCTCTCCGCTCACCGGCCTTCCCCCTCATTCCCCCCAACCCATTGTACAGTGCAATGCAGTCAACCCATTCGCTAATCCTCAAGTTGCTATTCAGTGTCCCAACTATGGACCAGAAAAATAAACAAAAACAATCACCTACTAACCTCAAAAGACCTCATCCACGTTGCAGCCTCCAGTGTTCGTACTCTCTGTCGGATTGGGCAACAGGCATCCCTTGCTGAAACCTTACTTTCCCTCTCTATCGATGTATGTTGTTTCTCCAAAACAAGCCTACAAGACCTCATTTCAGTCGTGCTCCTCAAGCCGCTTAGGACGAACCCAGATGTTCCGCATTTAACTTTTCGGGTATCCGGTGATCCTGACGCATTGGCTCGTGGTACGTTTGGTTTGATAGTTGCGCTCAGCCCCAAGACAAAGCGCCTTACTGGGCTGGATCCCAGTAGACAGTCGCCTCTGTGCTGTGCGGTTGTATGGCTCAACTAAGCTTAACACAGGTCAATGCGGTAAGCGGTGTTTGTTTGTCGTATCAGCATACGCCTCAACAGATAGCATTTCTTAGACTGAGAAGGACGAGTTTTATCAAGATCTATCACGGCAGCTTCGGTCGGCAAGCCGGACGGATATAGTAATCCTCGCAGGTGATATGAATGCCCAACTTGGTGGATTTGGAGTCGATTCTGAGCGTACGGATAATGGAGAGCGGCTTCTTCAGTTGTGTCAGACCACCGTCTATTCCTAGCCAGCACGAACTTCCAACACAAACGCATACACCGAGATAGTTGGAGGCCACCTACCACAAGGCAGTTGTGGATTCAGTTGGACCATATGGTTATCAGTTACCGATGGAGAACCTCAGTTAGGAATACGCAACTTGGCTCTAATCATGCCATCGTGCGGGCCCGCTTAAAACTTCGCTTTTCGCCAGCACTACGTGTGTCGAAAGAGAACAGCTTTGTTCATCAACTTCGACAAGTTTCAGTAGCTGAAGAGTATCGAGCTGCTCTGGCTAGAAAGCTACGAGAAACGCACAAACATGTGGACGACGAAGATTGCTTGGAGGATAAACGGAGGCGAATTGAAGAAGCAATCCTGTCAGCTTTCAGAACTGTTTGTCCAACCCATCTGACTCGATACAATGAACACCGGACGTCTTCGAGGTCAGCAGATTTTAATGCCTCCAGGAAAGCCATACCATCCACTAGCGATTATGATGGCGAACGCAGATCCCTCAAACAACGGATAATCAGGAGCTTAAAGAATGACAGAGAACGCTGGTGGATTTCGAAGGTCAAGGAGATGTAGAAGGCTTTCGCTGCAGGCAACACCTGCGCCCTGTTTCAACCGATCCGAACAACAGGTCAAAAGAAGACTGATGTCAGTAAAACAACATGCGAGAAGGACGGAACAGCAATTCACTCCAACTTAATCGGAAAACGCAAAGGGAACCGGCTACCAGATAAACTAGTCAGGTGGCAGCAACAGCAACCGTGGAACCGATAGGTCACTTGGAATGAATCGAAGGGGTCGCTGGTGGATATTGACAGGATAACATTGCACCGCGTATGGCTGGAGCAAGTTTGACACTTGCCAAATTAATGTATTTTTCACCAGTGTATTGCAAAAAGTGAACAACTGTTCAGCAGCAACACTCAGTGCCTAGCTCTCGTGCCACTCGAGGGATGCATGAGGACTGAGGTAGTGCCAGGTTGCCTAAACTTAGACCAACGTGGTTGAGAGGTGCATGTGTGAACATCAGATACTTTACCAATCATGCCTCTGGCCGAGGTTGACGAAACGCGAGGTGTGATCTACTGACGCCTAATGGGGATAAGTAATTTGATGGCAGCTTTAGGTATGCTGGGTTTCTCTCGAGTTCGTGCTTGGGGCCCATGACGTCTGGGCGCTTTTGGCTGGAAATATTGAATGACATGATCAAGGTGTAGACTGCGGTAGAAGATACTTATTTCCCTCAACGTCTTTTTAAAGCAAACTAGAACGAAAACAAAACACTGAAAATATGCATCCAGTGGAAACATAGGGGCGAGGTATCACTGTCATGCCCTGAGTTATCTATTCACCCCATTTTTTTCCTTTGGAATAATTATATAACCGGAAGATACTTGGATCGAACCCCACCTCTGAATCTTGACTTCTCCTGTCTTGTTTCGGGCAACCTAATAGTGTCCCAGACCTCGTGCTTCCTTCGGGTGGCATAGCAGCTAGGCACCGGTAATTACTGTTATTTATTATCTGGCACAATATCAGTATCAAATGCTATTAAACTCAGTATAATTATGTAGTTACTCTTTCTGACTATCTTGACAGAGTAGTAACAGAGGCGAAAAGGGTCCCGGGCGCTCAATGCCCACTCGTTCGGATCCCACACCGCGTCTTATTCAAGGTGTTGACAATCACGTGTTACTACTGGTTCTCCTCCCCTTCCTGTTCGTTGGATTGCTGGTGGCGAAGTACTTATGGTACCACAAACAACACCGTTCTACATTCAATCCGCACTATTTTAGGGGCCTCGTAAAGCACTCCAGTGATCACCAACTTTCACAACCGGAAAGCACAGTACATTCTGACGGACCTGCACTTGAAATCGAGGACTGTCCAATATGCTGGGATCCGATCGCATTCGGCATCGAAACGAATTGTGGACATAAATTCTGTGGTGAGTACGATGCCAGTTTTGCGCCTGCCTAGCTAAATTTCGCCTGTCACAGTGTGCTGGGCTTCTTTCCAGTGAGGTTCGCACAGGACAATGGGTCACTCCCACTGATGGCATCTTAATTCAACATGATGTCCAGATCTGTTTGTTTCCATTTTGTCAACAGGTTGAGGCACATTATTCTTGGTTTCCTTTAAAGGCATAGGACTTCTTTGCATTGACGCCCCACTGTTTTCATTTCTTTCCACTGCTAGGGCTGTCCTCTCCCATAGTTTTGTGACACCTAAGCACCAGTATGTACTACCGGTTTATTTCTGTCAGTGTTCGTAATGACCACTTACAGCAATAGCGGTCGTTTCCCGTTTTCCCGGCAGACTGTGCTTACTATGAAAAGCCTAAGGCCACAATACAACGTTTTGGAATAAGGTGTTGTAATCCGACGTTTTGGTTGCCGCGGTGATCCTTTTTCAAGGGTTTTTGCTTTGTGTTTACGTTTGCTGTGCGATTTTCGGCCTCCATCGGTGAATTCTACTCATCTATATTCCTGAATAAATTGTTGTTGCGGTGCCTACCCACCGCACTCTTTTTGAGTGATTTTTCTTTGGAAAGAGATTTTCACAGGGCGAGCACTTTTCCAAGGTTTGTCGATTGGATGGCTCATCACGTAAAGAATGCATTGCCAAAAATAGGCTTATACAAATAGTGCATGGGGTGGATTCCTTTTGTCTTTCCAACTGACTAAATATGGTCAACATCTTCTGAGTAATCCATAACACTCCTACCGTTCAGCTTCTTAGATAGACCTGAATTCAGAGCGCGAATTTACTGACCGAAACGTCCGTGGTTCGAACCCGACCTCTGGCTCTCGATTTTCCCTGTCTAGGCTTGGGCAACCTGAAGGTATCTCAGCCTTCGTGCTTCCTTCGGGTGACATGGCAGTAAGGGACCGAAAGGGTGCTAAAGCTGAACGATTTTCATTCTCACTAATTCAGGTGAACTGTTGCACCATAGACAAAACATGGAAAAAGAATATATAGTTCCTAGCTGGTGGAATCATGGCTCACTCCTTGTAATGGCCTTGGGCTGTTACCTTTGTTAGTTCGACTGGTCAAATAGCTATATTCGGCGAGGTACAAAACGTGGGACTCTGTATGACCTACCTCAGTAACTTTATCCCGTGAAACTGTTCCAAGGAAGTTATGTGATTCCTATATGATAGTATATCCGTACACTTGGGGTGCATGATAAAACTAAGGTCTTTGTTTTACTTTTTTCGCTCATTGAACTGACCAGATCACAGCTCGGCTCTGGACTCCACTCAAATCGTTCGTGTCGGACCGGGAATATTATGTTGCGTGCTTACCAACTTGTTTGGGGGAACTCGAGGCAGACATGTAGGGATGGCTGAATCCTGAATACCATCACTATGACATTCAGACCGAAGGTATATCCGGTCAATGATTCAGTTTGTAGCGACTAGATATCATGGCTGTTTTTACATACCACTCTTGATTTCGACGGGACCCAGTTGAATCTCTCGTTTGTGATGTTTTTCAGTAACCTTATAAGTTGTGCATCATCGCTTTGTGTTTCCGCTGCCTACACGACGTAACCTCAGGAAGATTTCTTCCTCTTCCATGGATATTGTGCACTTGTTCTAAAGTTGATTGGTGTCAGACACATCAACACACAAACCTCTACTAACCAATTTTAAAAAAAAAATTTCGTTGAGCCGTGACACCCTCTCGGTGCCTGGCTGTCATGCTACCTGAAGGAAGCACGAGGGATGGGATATGGATTCTATGGGGTCCTCATTGTCAGTGTCTATCCAGATTGCCTGAATGAGTGTCGGGAGGTGTAGGTAGGCTCTTTGGAATGATTGGAGTAAGCTAGCACTAAGTCCGTTCGCCGTCCATCTTTATTCTTTTCTTCACAATGAGGCTTTGAAATAAATCACGACTGTACGTCAGCCAAGCATCAGTATTGAGCACTGATCTCCAGCTGCCGATAATGATGATGATGATAAAAAAACGTCATATTGAATTGGACAAACAGTGCCGTTCAGTACTCGGGGTTTACTTTCCGGAGTTAAATTTTTTATTCAGTGAAAAAGACTGATGAGGTTCATAACTGGCCGTATTATGAAATTAGCGACCCCAAGTACGTTGACTACCTCTTGATCACACAGACCAGATCTCTTTTTGAGAGAATTATTTGCGTAAGGCAGCGATTTTTCTCGTTCACGTGGGTTGCCGCGAAGGGGGGGGGGGGCTTCGAACGATGCCCTCACTTTGCATCCGCCCCATCATGAATGTATGACGGTTATCTGTTGAACCGAATTACTCGACTAGGTCAGCTCCCAGGTTTCTTACCATCTGTTCGCTGTGTACTGTGAGACTAGAATTTTCTAGGGTTCGGACGGAAGTATCTGGTGTTTTCTCGTGTTTGGAAAGATACTCGACTGCTTCATTTTCCCTTATCAGTATTGGATTACCATGGACTTAGGTTGACACATATCAAGGCATAAACTGTTGACATGGGGAACCCCGTTTCGGTTACACTGCGCCAACTTC
This sequence comes from Opisthorchis viverrini, assembly GCF_000715545.1. Lineage (NCBI taxonomy): Eukaryota > Metazoa > Platyhelminthes > Trematoda > Opisthorchiida > Opisthorchiidae > Opisthorchis > Opisthorchis viverrini. Next base: position 31,330 of record NW_008752130.1, read on the forward strand.
ATACTGTTTATGTATGGAAAAAGTAGCATCGTTTAAGTTGGGCTGCTTCCTACTGAGTGATATTTATGAATAATGTGAGTCCCTTTTGTTTGCTCCTTATGTTTACGCCCCAGTGAATCTTGTTTTTCAGCCCGATGTTTTTGTTTGCACTGGCGGCGCACCTTGTACAGCGTTCACATCTATTGTCCCATATGTCGCGGTCAGGTGAGTTCCCGTTCGTTTGATTACTAGTGTATTCTTCCAACTCTTTTCCGACTTTTTATTCACTGCTTGGTAGAATCTAATGATCGGGATTACAAAAGGTCTAGCCTTCCAGGACGAGGTTCTTGTGTTCCCCTTGTGCTTGAGGGGAGATACTTGAAGAAATGGCTTCAGATCGATGTCACAATGCAATATCCCCGTCACTTCTTATATAAATCCGTATGAGTTGGTGTCTGTGATAGGCTGTTAAAAGACCGCTTTCCCTCTTTTATTCGGTCCGTTTTTTTCGCAGGGGTTATTCGAGTAACTTGACAGTCTTATTAAATTGGTGTTGCTGATCTGTGGAAGAAATTCCTCGAAGGGTCTTCGGCCGATGTTACTTGGTGGCTGATCTCATGCGTTCAACGCGGCCTCATTGCCCTCCCTCAGTCGTTCGTCGGTCATACATGGACCTTTGCAAAATGAGGATATGCTCACTGCATTTTGAACGGTAGATTTACTACCTTTTCCAACAACAGGCCCTATTAGGTTGGTTCAGTCTCTACAATTGTTAAGCCGAATACAATCGGCCAGAGTTTGGATACGTCAAAACGGGTCGGCTCGGCAGCTACTGCTGATGCCGATGGTTTGTTCGAGTGGATTCGTTGACCGTACTTCCGGTACTTCGGCGACCATTCATCCACCCGACAGACCTTTTCAGAGCACCCGCTGGTCTTCGTTGCTTGAAAATCTGAATACCTTGTTTTTATGCTACCTTCACACACTGATCTGGTTGACGAAAAAAAGACGCCTTTAAGTAGCTTGACGCTGTCCTAATATATTACTCACTCACTCACTCACTCACTCACTCACTCACTCACTCACTCACTCACTCACTCACTCACTCACTCACTCACTCACTCACTCACTCACTCACTCACTCACTCACTCACTCACTCACTCACTCACTAAATAAATAAATAAATAAATAAATAAATAAATAAATAAATAAATAAATAAATAAATAAATAAATAAATAAATAAATAAATAAATAAATAAATAAATAAATAAATAAATAAATAAATAAATAAATAAATAAATAAATAAATAAATAAATAAATAAATAAATAAATAAATAAATAAATAAATAAATAAATAAATAAATAAATAAATAAATAAATAAATAAATAAATAAATAAATAAATAAATAAATAAATAAATAAATAAATAAATAAATAAATAAATAAATAAATAAATAAATAAATAAATAAATAAATAAATAAATAAATAAATAAATAAATAAATAAATAAATAAATAAATAAATAAATAAATAAATAAATAAATAAATAAATAAATAAATAAATAAATAAATAAATAAATAAATAAATAAATAAATAAATAAATAAATAAATAAATAAATAAATAAATAAATAAATAAATAAATAAATAAATAAATAAATAAATAAATAAATAAATAAATAAAATATACTGGGCAAACATCTATTGTGCCGACTTTCCAGTACTTTTATTTCATCTCCTGATTCCATTCTTAGAGACACAACAGCCTAATAACAACGATAATCGTTCAGTAGCAACACTCTTTCGGTGCCTAGCCGCCATGCCATCTGAGGGAAGGGGGAAGGTGGAGCCACTGCCACTGATATGGCCAGTCGAGGTGCCGAGATTGGGTTCGAACCACGGACCTTACGGTCGGTAGTTTCGCGCTCGTACTCGAAACAAAAGCCATAGGCAGTGCAGTCACGTTGGCTTAATTTAGTTGACTTTCTGAAACGAAACGCTCTGGAGACAAAAATCCGCTGAGCGAGAGATTTTCACTTATCACAAATTATTTCAACACGTGTGCAGTATGCACCAGGAGATAGTGATTCTCCGAAGGCAGGTGTTCACGACAATTTCTGTGGATAGAAAACAGAGACAAAGCTCATGAGCCGAAGCCCAGTAAGCAATACTTATGTATAAATCAACCAAATAGCAGACACCGTATACTACACGTGCATACTACGCGTGTGCCTATGTGATTGGATGCTCTGACTGAAAGAGTAGCGGCGCTTTACTCACCTAGGTGTGAGTTAACCACACTGCTGATCGACCGCTCCTGGCTGAACGGTTAAGTGTTCAAACTGTTAAGTTGGAGGTCATGGGTTCGAGGCCCTGTGGTTTCGTAAGCTGCGCGATGCTGGTGATTCTTACCAGTGATGAGACAGTTGTACAGTGCCTTCCGGCCTTCCAGCGTAGATGGACTTCAATTACAGGGCGAAACATCCATTATAGTTAGTTTCCGCCAGCGCATAAAGCTCACAAGAACGGGTTAAACACAGTTCTTCTACTTCTGAATAACTTCATTTGAGGCTTAATTGAATTTAAGTACCATGGTGAGATCACTTCTCAACTGTGTCAACTTTTTGGAGCCTGTTTTGGCCAAAATATTTACCAAAGTAGACTAGAAGATCGTTGGACCTTTTCGTCCGATGCCTTGTGATGAGGGCATTATCCCCAACTCAGAGAATAAACTATCGTCTTCGCTTAGACTTAACACGCTACTCATAAGGTCGCTGAAAACTATTCTACAGTTCACGACTGGTATCGCTCTTCTTGAAACTCATCAGGTGGGTGCAGTCCCCGAGTTTCGGTGAACTTGATATTCTACCTGAACCCAAATTGGACGGAATAAGCGAAATACACTCATTTGTATATCAATTTAGCTTTGATGGGAGACTCACCTGGAGCCCAGATGAATCTCTTGTTTTTTTTTCTGAGCGTGCCTACTAATGAGCCCTAGGAAGGGCGAAACCGGTCGTGAGTTGTCGAAGAGTTTTGAGCAACCTTATGAGTAACATATTACCTTTTTATTGCGGAATATTTTAATCCACACTTCTAGGGAGAGATAACCGAAACTGCTGCAGATATGTGCATTGAAAAGCAGCGTCTGTTTGGCTGATACGGGAAAACCGCCATCGCAAGATACCAAAAACAATTCTAGTCACTTGTACACATCGTTCTACTTACCGGAAAATACCATGAAAAACAAACCGTAATTTTGAAGCAGGTTTTATTACACAGCAAACCCGAAACCACCAGGTACAGAAAACTCCTGTGCTTAATATAGTTTTCACTTAAGTTTGATTTTTCTGATCCAACTTCTCTCTCATCTCATAATCATGACAACCTAGCGATGGACAGTATCCAGACACCTTGTTATTCTCATACAAGGCATTCGGTGGCCGGTATGACCTCGTTCAAGCGATCAAGTCCCCTGTTGTGTGTGCTGAAGAATAACGCTCATTTGTAATCAATTTAGCGTTGATGGCAGACTCCCTCGAACCCAGCTGAATCACTAATTTATGGTATTCTTAAACAGTTGAATGTGCCCCACCAGGCAGCCTACTGTTCCACTTAGTACATCATGAACGATGAATTCAGCTGGGTTCTAGGTGAGGTTCCCGTTCAATCCATATTGATATTCAAAGGAATGTATCCATCATCTGTCCCGTTTGAGCCGCCAGTATTACCCTGAATAAGGGCGAAAGCCTCAGAACAACCAGTGCTTGTTCCTTTTTCCGCAGAGATTTCACTCAACGGGTAAATTACAGGTGATTATCTGAATAGGTTGCAAACGATGCTCAACTGACATGTCCTCAGTTTGAGATGCTACCGGATCTTGAAGAGCTAGGCCGCACAATGCTTTTCTTCCTTTTGGGGATCGCTAGATGGCCCGTTTGTTGCCAAACGTGATTAGCCACCAATAGTCAGGTTTCCTGCGTTAAGCAACAGCTATTTTGAACGATATCTAGTTTTCACAAAAAATATTCATTTGCACATTAATTTGGCTTTATCGAGAGATTCAGTCGAATCAAGCCGAGTCTTTTGTTTATGTTCTTCGACTGCCGTCACGAAGAGACTGGACCTTACCTTGGTGTGACGGTTTGCGCACCTCAGCGATCCATTGAGCTATACTGGAGGGTGTCTCGCGACACTCACAGAGTCTCTCATACCAGGTTGGTCAATGGTTAGAGGTCTGACGAACACAGTCTCCTGGCCCTCCAGGTT